>NC_056732.1:465592545-465835045 GCF_019279795.1 Protopterus annectens
TTACTGCTTCTATGTCTAGCTTGGCAGAATGGGCAGAATGGGCATACTAAGGCATGTTCTCAAACAACCAGTCAATCATTAAAGAAAATAACATAGTATGTAAGAGATTTAAATACACAGCTTCCTTGGAGTCAGCATCTTGAATGCAAACAAGGTTGTCAAGAATATCCACGCTACATCCTCCACAAATACCACTCACCATAGACACACAAATGGTCTTATGCTGAGGCATTTACAAAGAAGCTTTCACAAATCTCAAAGACCTCTAAAGATGCCTAATGGTAACACTGCTTTTCAACAATCACTAAAAGACACACCAAAAGAAACACCAAATAACTCACATAAGCCTACACCTAATGGTCTGCCAAATGCAAAGTCCATAAGGCATGCATACACCTTACCTAAATCTCTTGTTATTGGGGACTCCATTGTTTGACCCACAGATGTCCCACTCACCAGGTTAGACAAGAAGAAAATGACTGATAGTTGCCTATCTAGATCCAGAATCCTCTATATCACACATGCACTCAAGTCACTGCACTCCAGGTACCAGTATGATTCTATCATAGTCCACATGAGTGCAAATGACCTGAGATGCACCTCACTGGATTATTTGAAAAGGGATTTAATGGACCACTTCAAATATGTGTCACCGACACGTACAAGCCTCGCACTGAATGGCATTCGACCTTCATCTAGGATGATGCCACAGTACAAACATAAAATGACTGATTTTAATAATGGATAAGTTGGGGGATCCAATATCTGTCAACTTTATCCACTTCCTTAAAGCCTTTTGTAGACAATGCCAAAATAGTGAAGAAGTCATAAAGCAACCTTAAGGTGTTACTGCTCAATATGCTAGAAGCCTAAACAAAAAACTCTACACCCTTCAAGCCCACCTCACTCTGGAGAATGTAGACATCTGGGCCATGATGAATACTTGGTGTAAAGTCATAGAAAGTACTCGAGCAGTGCAAGGCTACAGTGCTTTCCACACTCTTAGACCAACAATAGCACAGACTGGGGCCAAAGGTGAAGATGTGTCAATCTTCGTTAGCAACAAACACACCTCCTGGTTGGTACAGGATGATATTATGGAGCTCATCCACATGAAAGTCACCATAGCTAATGTCCCTTACCATATCATGGCTAGCTACAGGTCATCATGTATGCCACTAGAGTCACATGACTCTTACCTAAACCTGCTAGAGGTGCTTACCATCCAACAAAACACCACCCTATTCATGGGTGACTATAAGTACCCCTCTATAGCCTGGGAAACTTACACTGCCTCAAATTCACAGGCATAGTACTTCATAGACTTTATTAACACAAACATCCTGGACCAGATATTGCGCACTCCATCTTTAGGATCAAAAATACTGGATCTTGTACTTACCAACATGGGACCACATTGCACCTTCCCCATCCCTCATGTCACATCTCACTCTGTGGTCAGATCACAAAGCTTTCTCCTTTGAAATAAAAATAAACTCAGAAAACCCAGCTAAACCAGTAACAGTCAGGAACTATTCTAAGGCAAACTTCATCCTTTTAACTGACAGTTTGTCAAATTTTAAGGCTCCCCCTAACATTGAGACCACAGCTATCTGTGCAGTATTATTCAGAGTTCCTATACAAACATGTGAATAGCTGCAATGAAGCTGTTTTACCTACCAGAAATAAACCTAAAGCAAATGCTAAAAGCAAACTCCACTAGTGGAATCCTCACCTAAACGGTAAATAATAAAAGAAAAAAAATTCTGGCCAAAATCAGGAAGAGCGACTCCCTTAAAGACAAGGGCTGCGTTATACAACTAAACAAGAAACTAAGAGATCTAATTAAGTCCAACAAGGCCAACTACAAAGTCAGGATAGCCTTGAAGGCTAAGGACAATATCAAGACCTTCTTCAGCTATGTCCAGAACCTTAAAGGTTACCTTACTGGTGGGGAAAGGTACCAACTTCACCAATCAGGGTGATATTGCAAATATACTGGCTGATAAATTGCTCAAACTTTACCCTTCACACTCCCAGCTCCTCTGGGAGCAGTCCCATTCAATATAGTACCCACAACTATTATCCTTTACTTGGTTCTGGCATCACTTCCTAAAGCCAGGAATACCACCTCTGTGTCTCAACAACATCCCCAGTTGCCTCCTGGACCATGTAAAACATGACCTATAAGAACAACTTGAGGCACGTTTTTACTGTTGCTTGGAAATAGGCTACATTCCAAGTGAATGGTGGAATGCAACAGTCATTACCATCCACAGAGGGGGAGGGGGGTATCAACCAGCCTAGGGAAATACAAACCAATCAGTCTAACAAACCGATGTGCAAAGCCATGGAATGAATTATCAAGGGAATGGTAAACAAGGTCATTAGCCATTTACAGATGCTGGACACATTACAATTTGGCTTTGTTAACTCATTCACTCCAATGGAGCTCAGGAAGTTTGCACTGTAACTTCCAATGGGCAGAGCCTAAGCATTTAGACAGAATCAAATTATGTCCTCACATTTCAAACAAATGTCCATATTTCTGGAACCATAGGGGTTATGAAAGAAGTATAAATGGTAAACTCTTCAGAATAAACTATTTTATAGTGGTGGTATTCTTTAGGTTCTAGGTCTTAAACATAATTTTATAAGTCACAGTAAACACAAGTAGCTATTATATTTGTAATATTTTGTAAACAATACAATATGTCAGCAACCACTCAAGTTACACGCATACTGTCAGCAGCATTTTATTCATCTAGCCGAGAGCTTTCATATGAGGCAAAAGAGTTCTGTCTGTGTTAGTTGGCTATTGAGATATTTAGAAAAATGTGAAAAATATATGTATATAAATTGATATCATAAAAATGTAATATCTATTTAGTTGCACTAGACAGAGGTCAAATATGAATGCAGTTGAGTTTCCCATTGTGTAAGCCTTAAGATGAAATAATTTAAAACCTTGTACATAGTATGATTTTGGAATTATTGATGCAAATATTAACAAGGAATATTTAATGCATACAGGTATCAGTGGGAGTTAACTGCAGATGCACCTGGAGGTGTCACTCGGATGTAATGAGTTTTTAAAGGAAGATTGTACCTACTTTACCTAGTAGACTTCTGTAATGGGGTTACCAGGGCAATGGATAAGGGTAAAACAGTGCATAATGTTTATTTTGAACTGGCTGGCATATTCAATACATTACCCCTCTCCAGCATTGTTGACAAGCTCTCTGAGCAAGGCATAAATCCCTACATAACTTGATTAATTGCCGTCTTGCTCACAGACAGGACCCAAGAAGTCAAGATCGGTGAGACCACTTCAAACTAGAGACCAGTCACCAGCAGAGTACCCCAGGGCTCTGTGCTGGGCCCACTCCTGTTTTGCATTTACTTCTTAAATGTCAAGGCTAATGTTCAATGCCTCTGTCTCACCAAGTTTGCAGATAATTGTAATTTGGGAACTATTATAAATTCCCCCAAGACAGCAGCATCTTGAAAAAGGGTTTAACTCAAACAATTGGTGCCAAAGCAGTACCATAAAACTCAATGCCAGAAATTCATTATAATGCCATTTGGGAAACTATCAACTCAAGTTAATTACTTCATTGATGAAACACCCCTAAGAGTTGACCCAGTAATAAGGGATCTGAAAACATATGATGACAGCAAACTGGCCTTTGACCAACATGTAGCTAAGATAGTAAAAAAATAATTATATGTCGGCCAGCGTATTGGTAAGAGTATGGCATCCAGGTCCAGGGAAGTTATAGTACCACTCTACTCTTCTCTTATTGGACCTATCATTGAGTACAATGCCCCCTTTAGCATGTACCTAACAAGACACTTGGCAACAATTGGAATGCTCACAAAGGTTTCTCACTAGAAGAATTCAGGGCATGGTTACCCTATCCTTCACTGATCGTCTGAAGGCTCTGCTGCTGTATTCAGTCTTCTACAGGCTGTTGAGAGGGGATCTTTGACTAGCTTACAGGGCTTCCTAAGACCCAGCCCTAATGAATCTGTTGGGCATGTGCAAAACAAGCAGCACCAGAAATGCTAGATCCAGAGATCTGAACTTTTCTTGTGACATTAACAATACATTCTGGAAAAATAGATATGTGTTGCAAATAATCCTTGTGTTATAAAATAGGCTCCCCGTACATGTAAAACAGAGTTTATCCCTGATCCTGTTCTCACAAATACTTTACTATTGGATTGCAAATTGGAAATTTACTCCTGGTCTGAGCCCCCATGTCCCTTATGTACAGAGGCCATTGATAAGAAAAGCATTTCCCTAACTAACATCCCCTCTACAAATTCCTTAGTTACCTCCTTACTAACATGCCTCCCCTATAAATTCCTTTGTTACCTCTGTACTAACATGCCCCCCCTCCATATAGATGCCCATGATACTCAGGATCCAGATGGGTCTGGAGTGTGCAGTTAGGCTTGTAAGAACCCCAGTGAGCATTAGCCTAGTAACAAACTATGACCCTATTAACCTAAGAGGCTGAGTGACAGCACAGGGAGTTCACTAAAAACCTTCCACTGCATGTCCATTCATGTCCCCATACTATGTTACAATGTTGAAAATTACCAATGTCCTCAAAGGAAGTGACTACTGGACAGTCCCAAAAAGATAAACTCCAAAATAGTATTTCACTACAAAATTAATCCAAACTCTTCTAAAAATCATCAGTTATTAGCAAGTTTTTTTTCCTCAACAGGTAACCGAGTTAATGTCCATCCTGCCTTAAACCCAAAAGATAGCCATTCTACTTTGTGTTCACTTTTTCTAAATCTATCAACACTTCATTTCTGCTTGTTTTTTTTTTTTTATGCGTCACTGAGATTCCCCAAGGTAGATTCAAACTCTTCACTCTTTAAGCATCTGTACATAAAGATCACTACTTTTCTCCTCTCATCAAACTACAATAGACTGAAAATAGGTTGACATTTTTCAGCCCAGCTTCATTATTAGTGCTGCCTACACCACACATCTCTTCAGTAAAGAATCTCGGTATTCTTTCCACTCCTTCAATATCAGATCTTGAGTACATGTAAGAGCCTACCCCATATTCAGTAATAGGTCTTGTTATAGATTGAAAGATCCTTCCTAACACAGATGGAGTGTGTTCACTCTTCTTAAAAGACTGATTTAACTAGGGATAACTTTTCATTCATGATTTTGTTCACATGTAACTCCAGTTTTAATTGATCATTAATTACAGCTCTTAATTCTCCATATCCATGGTACAGTCCAAGAATGTTATCATTCAAAGTTTATGAGTATTTTAGATTTTTCTTCCAAAATGTAAAACTTTACATTTTTAAGTATTAAATACTACCCGTATTAAGTTCTGTCCATTTATATAAATTATCTAAGTAATTTTGCAAAATTTCTTTTTCTTATATTGTGTATATGTCACTAGCAAGCTTTGTGTTACTGCAAATCTACCCAACCAGCATTTGCCATATATCAGGACTATAGACATACATTTTGGGAATAGAAAAGGATCACAAAACAGATCCTTGTGATACCCCATAATATGCATAATACCGTTCAGATCTAACATTGTTAAAATACGCTTTACTTGTCCTTTCTTTTAACCAGTTGACAATCACTATATAATGTTATCATTAAAGCCCCTATTTATCAAATCATATATGATTGCCCAGTGATGGACCGAATCAATCAAGACTTGCAACCGTGCATCTACCATTCTAAAGCCCATGTTGGTATATATCACCGTATTTACTATCACCTTTCTCTAGGGTATATAACAATACACTTTCATAATTTTTCCCAGCTGGACTGATTCAGCTTGTAGGTCTAAATTTTTTAACATTATATGATCTTCCCCCTTAGTGAATCAGAGTAATGTTGGCCTTCTTCCATTGGTTTGGTGTTGTTTTGAGTTGTTTTGTCTGTTTTCTTATTCTGCTGGGCTGTTTGTGATACAGAGTTTCTTTTTGATTTTAGAATATTTTGTTTTGCCTTGCCTTCCTGCTGGTGCTATTGGTATCTATAGGAGGATCAACACAGACAAAAGGCATAGGATAGGCTTTAGTTACTATTGGTATTGGGTGTCCATAGCTCCACTGTGCCAGGCCAGGTTCAGGCTTTGACTAGTGCTCAACGTGTGGCAAAATATACTAGTGAGATCTGGCCTTGGGTCTTATGGCATATACTCATGGATTTCATTTGCAAGCAAGGATAACTAGTGGGAATTTTTTCTGCACTCCTAGTCAAGATATTGCACTTTAATGTAACACCTATCAGTTACAAGACTACGCTGTTTTGGGCCTGTTCTGTGCAGGAAAGAACTAACTGTTCAAAAATAAAGCTTAGTGTGCCCAGCAAATAGTCATGTAAGTTAAGAAGATATGTACAGTTTATTTCATTTGGACCAGGAGCACCATTCTTCTTCATATGATTAAATGCTCTACAAACTAATTCCTTATTAATAATAGGATATTCTGAGGGAAGTACTCTCAATGTGAGAGATATATCTCTTAAACCTTCAGTACTAGGTCCTGTATGAAGAGAATGTTCCTAGAAATATTTTGCAATCTTACTATTGTCATTAAAAACTTTTTTCTCAACTGCATTGCCATTTTGCCCCTTATGACATATCTGAATGTTTATAAAGAACATTTTCCTATTATCCTTAGAGTAATAGCTTAATACATTACTCCTTTTTGCTCTTATAATTTTTCTAATAGTCCTTGCACAGATCTTATGAGCAAGACCATTTCTCTTGTTTAGATACTCATTCATTATTTTATAATGTCTTTTCCTTTCATTAATGCTCTTTTTAAGATGGCAAGACATCAGGTTAGCCCATCTTTGCTTTGTATGAATTGCTTTGCCCTTAACATGGATACAGTTCCCAATTAATGTATCTCTTTTTAGATAAAATAGTTCCTACATTTCTAACACCTGAACTCCCTGAAACTCATTCTCCCAGTCCCAGTTATGACTACAAAGTGCCTTCTTTTGGGAATGTGAACACTCATTGAAGGATTATGTTTTGACAGAAGGCAACACAACAGTGTCATCACTGAAAGCCACTTTCAACACGTGGGAGGTGTTGGACTTTCTCCACTGTTGTGCAACCATGGAGTTGGTATATATATAACTTAGGGGGTCACCCAAGGGTATTGTCCCTTATAGAGAAAAGCTTGAAATTGTATTAAAAGCTTGAAATTGTGTTAACTGAAAGTGGTTTTCAGTGATTCACATATGTGTGTTTCTTCATCAAAGGATAATCCTTCTGATAATAATCACAATTCATATCTTTCTATAATCAGCTATATAATAATTTCTTACTTCTTTACAACAAACTGTTAACCTTTCTAAAATATTTTGAAGTACATTTAAATATAAGGCGATCAGAGTTTTCCAATCATTGTAAGTAAAGGATACCCTTTAAGATTATCCCAGATTGTAAAACTAAAGCATCTAGGATGTTTTCCTTTCTCTTTGGACTAACGCAAGGTTAGGCAACATATTTATTTATTTATTCATTTATTTATTTGTTGACATTTGATAACTGGGAAAGCTGACTGGAGCCCATTTTCAGTGGAGGACCAGGAAGAAAATCTCCAAAGTATTACGAAACATTTTAAGAATAATAAATAATTTTACAGTCTTTAAAAACAATAAAAAAAAAACAAATACAGTTCAAATAATTCTATACCTAATACGAAAACGTTGGTTAAGAACAGATGCAAGTTATACAACAATGATTTAATATTTACAGAAATTTTAGCCAGTTTATAAAGAAATTAAAGGTAAGTTAGTATAATATAAACAGGAATTACAATAGTAAGTGATAGAAAAACAGGCTTACAGCATACAGAGCAAGCCAAGGGAGAGAAATTGATAGAAGTAAGGAAATGAGTTTAGAAGGGAGAATAAGGATAGGTAAGGTATGAATAGGCATCAATCCATATATAATTTTAAAAGAACTGATAACGTGAAATCCTCAACCTTACTACTTCCGACCATATTCTTCCAATCAGTAAGACAGAGGTTTAAATTCCCTATAACAGGCTCGGGCATTCTAATTTCTTAGTTTCTGAAATCTTTACAGATGGTGGTCATTAAAAAACATTATTTAAACAGTAGATCTGTACCTTGCACAGACACTGAAATAATTTCTGCTACCTTGCAATTATAAATTAACTGGCAAGCAATAGTTACCCTGATACAAATGGAAACCCCTCTACCTTTCTCACATTTCCTACAGTTATGTAAGGATTTAAATCCAGGAATGTTCGATGGTATATTTATATCATTAAGCCATGCTTCATTTATAATACAAATGTCTAGCTTCTCTTTCATAAATAGCAAATTTATCCCATACATTTTTCTAGTATGGCTTTTTGCATTAAGTACTACCAAAGTAGACTCTTTGCTTTTATTCTTTGCCCTTTTATCTTCTAGACTCTTATTGGTTACATTTCTAAAATAAATCCTTATTTTGCATAACCAAAACTCAATAGATTTTTCCTTGTGGCTCAAGTGGTATATATCATGTGAAAAGCAGTCCTTCCTTTCAATTAATGCTAATTCTCTTTGATTCATACACAATTCTGCCAATCATATATATTATATGGAATCTGTACTAATTAGAATATATATTATATATATTCTAATTATTACAGATCTCAGATAAATATTGCATTTTAAGACAAGGAAAATGGCCTAAAAATAGTCCTAATGTCCAGTAATGGGCAGTGGCCAGTTATCTTTTCTACATCAGAAATTACCACATCAGGATGAGTTTTTCCCATATAATTATTCCCATGACACACAATCACCACAGAATATGGTTATTCCTCACTAATCTACACAAATTATTTTGTAATATATGTCATTTTTCCTAATGTAAAGCAGTTGCTACTACATTTTTTCTTATCTATCTCTGGAAAATGTTTTGATTCTCCTCAAGACTGAGTCACCTACTATCAGTATATGATATCAGATAAATATTATCAGATGCAGCTCTCAAATGCGTTATCCCATGCATGTGTAGGTCACCGCAGATTATCTATGGTATGATCCCAGTTATTCTCATTAGGAGTAATATATAATTATCTACCTGTGGTGCTTTCTGTGTGGAGTCTGCATGTCCTCCCTGTGTTTGCATGGATTTCTCTGGGTGCTCCAGTTTCCTCCCACATTCCAGACACATGCAGTAGGTGGATTGGACACTCTAAATTAGCCATAGGTCTGAGAGTGTGTGCAAGTGTGCGGTGTGGAAGAAAGTACAGTTTTGTACCTACCATAAATGTAGATGTTCGAGGGCTATTACAGCTGCAGTAATCACATATGGGTTTTCAGCCGGCAGGCGGTCCCTCGGTCGGCCGAATTCCAAAGTCTTGGTCCGGCGTCGGTTGTTGTCGCGTACTCTTCTGACGTCAGGAAGGCTAGAGTATAAAAGACACAGCCGACGCCATCTTCTTCAGTCTTTCTTGCCCCAGATGTCAGGTGCCCCCAAAAGGAAGGCAATACATAAATAAGTGTAATACACAAAAGTAAGCAAATAAAACATAGCAGGATAACCCAGTTAGCAGGAATGAATAGTTATTCAGACCCCAAGGTCTTACCAAGTGGGGAAGGAGGGTGGGAAACCTGTACTGCAGCTGTAATAGCCCTCGAACATCTACATTTATGGTAGGTACAAAACTGTACTATGTTCATCGTGCATTACAGCTGCAGTAATCACATATGGGTAGAATCCCAAAGCTATGCATAGGGTGGTAGGTACTATACGGAACTGGGTTGAGCTAGAATGCCCTGCAAAACTGCAGTGGCAAAGCCTGCTCTTGTTCTGGAGTATAAAGGCAGATGGTAGTGTTTTGTGAAGGTATATACAGAACTCCAAGTGGCTGCCTCCAAGATATCTTTAGTAGGCACTCCTCTGAGGAAGGCTGTAGAGGTGGCTGTGACCCTAGTGGAGTGAGATCTGATACCAGTAGGGACAGGTTTTCCATGATAGGAATAACAAAAGCGTATGCAGTGACCAATCCACTTTGAAATGGTCTGTTTAGTAACAGGTTTCCCTTGACCCCCCACAGCATAGGAAACTAGGAGTTGATCTGATTTTCTGAAGGATTTGGTTCTGTCCAAGTAGTAACGTAGCTGCCTATGGATGTCTAAAGAGTGAAGCAGCCTTTCCCCTTTGTTTTGAGGGTTAGGGTAGAAGGTAGGAAGGTGTATGGCCTGGTTTAAGGCTACCCTAGATACCACTTTAGGCATAAAGGAAGGGTTGGTACGAAGGGAAACCCTGTCCTGATGGAATATGAGAAATGGCTGCACCGCCATGAGGGCCTGTAACTCAGATACTCTACGAGCTGAAGTGATGGCCAGGAGAAAAGCTGTTTTCCAGGACAAATATTGTAATTCTGTTGAAGCAGCTGGTTCAAAGGGAGGTAATGTCAATTTTTCCAGTACATAGTTAAGGTCCCAAGCTGGCACTGGCTGTTTCCTTGGAGGTCTTATGTTCTTAGCCCCTCTGAGGAACTGTCGTAGGAGTGGATGTGAGAATAAAGGAGGATCCATGTTGAATTCTGCAGAGATTGCTGAGGCATGTATTTTGATTGAGGAAAATGAAAGTCCATTGCTCAGAAGTTCAGCTAGGTACTGTAAAATCTGTGGTAGGTTCAATTTTCTAGGGTCCTGCCCTCGTTCTTCATTCCAACAGCAAAACCGCTTCCATTTTGCGGAGTAAGCTTTTCTAGTAGATGGTCTTCTAGCCTCCAAAATGACATCCTGCACTTCTTTGGAGAGTAGTGTCTGCTGTGATGTTAAGGAATTTTCCATGCAGCTAGGCTGAGAGTTTTCAGCTGACTGTGAAGGATTTTGAAATTGTTCTGCGTCAGCAGTAGAGGTGTTAGAGGCAGGGGCCACGGAGGAGTGTGTGTTAGGCTCCTCAAGAGTGGATACCAGTGTTGTCTCGGCCAGTCTGGAGCAATCAGTATCATCCTCGGCTTGTCTGTTCTTACTTTCAAAAGTACCTTGGGCAGTAGAGGTAGTGGTGGGAATGCATAAACTGACCGAGTTGTCCATGTGAATGAAAGAGCGTCCACTTTCCATGCCTTTGGGTGGAAGGTCCTTGAGCAAAACCTTTTTAATTGATGATTTTTGTGGGAGGCAAAAAGATCTATGTCTGGCCTTCCCCACGCTTGAACAATCTCTGTGAATACGTGTGGATGTAGCTTCCATTCGTGAGGGTCTGTCATATGCCTGCTCAGAGTGTCTGCCAGTGTGTTTTCCATCCCTGGCAGGTATTGGGCCTGAAGTTCCATTTGTCTTTCCAGAGCTAGGTTCCAAAGAGTCATGGTTAGTCTGCACAAGGGGTATGAATGAGTTCCTCCTTGTTTGTTTATGTACCACATTACTGTGGTGTTGTCTGTTCTTATGAGCAGTTGTCCTGGATGCAGGAATTCTCTGAACGCTGAGATTGCATTTATTACTGCCAGCATTTCTTTTTGATTGATGTGAAGGTGCTTTTCTCTTTGGGGCCATCTGCCCTGAATGCACCTGTCCTTCATGTGCGCTCCCCAGGCGTAATCTGAAGCGTCTGTGGTTATGACTTGTGTAGCTTGAGGCTTGCAGAATGGGAGGCCTGTGTTTACTTGGCATGCTTGGGCCCACCATATGAATTCCTTTTGAAGACAGGGAATTATTGGAATCTCCACTTCCAAGCTGTGACTGTGTTGAGACCATAGGTTTTTTAGGTACCATTGAAGTTTCCTCATGTGCAGCTTTGCGCATGGGATTAGAAGAATGCAAGATGCCATGAATCCCAGAGCCTGCAGGATTTTCCTTGCAGTAAGCCTGGTACTTTTTGCAAGCATTTTGAAGTAATGAGATAGTTGCCCTTGTTTTTCTGTTGTAAGGTAAGCCATCTGGGTGTTTGTGTCCAAGTTGGCACCCAGGAAGGTTATTTTCTGAGATGGTGTTAGCTTTGATTTCTCCTTGTTGATGGTGTATCCCAGAGAAAGCAGTAAGCGTGTCACATATGCCAGGTGTTTCAGAAGTACGTGTTTGCTGTCCGCTTGGATCAGGCAGTCGTCCAGATAAGGGTAAATTTGTATCCCTTGAAGTCTGCAGTATGCAATCACTGATGCCAGGCACTTGGTGAATACTCTGGGCGCAGTAGATAAGCCAAAGGGCAATGCAGAGAATTGATAGTGGTTTGAACCTGCAAGAAATCTGAGGTATCTTCTGCAACTTTGTCTGATTGGGACATGCAGGTATGCCTCCTTGAGGTCCAATGTTACCAGCCAAAACCCCTGGGCCACAGCATGGGAAGGAGTTGCTGTAATGTGAGCATCTTGAATTTTGGTACGAGAAGAAATGTGTTTAGAATGGATAAGTCCAGAATGGGTCTCCAGTCGCTTCCTTTTCTTGGCACCAGAAAAAGCCTTGAATAAAAACCTTGTGCTTGTTGGTGCGTAGGTACCTTTTGTATAGCCCTCATGTTTAGGAGCTTTGCAATTTGTAGTTGTGCCTCTACCCTTTGATTTTGTGGTAGGTTTGGCATGCCTCTCATTTTTGGAAGAGTGTGAAATTGGAATTTGTAGCCTCTGTTTATTATGTCCAGAATCCATTTGTCTGTTGTGACAATATGCCAATTGTTTGCAAATAGTGCCAGTTTTCCTCCCAAAGGTGCTGCCAGTTGAATTTTGCTTGGCATGGTAATGAGGGAGTCATTGAGTCTGCTTTCTGTACTGCTGTGCACTGTCGTCACCACCTCTTGGTGTTGGTGATTGCCATTGTCTGCCTCTGTAGGACCCTTGGGGTTGTCCTCTGCCCCTTCCGCGTCTGTATCTGCCTCTTTGGGTCTTGTCAGAGGTTGGAAAGGACCAGTTTTTAGAAGGCCAATTCCTGCTGAACCTTGGTGGCTGAACCTGTAAGAAAGCTTTGACAGTTTGCATAGATTTTGCTTTTTCTTCCATTTTACGTAATATATCCTCAGCATTAGCACCAAAAAGAACATCCTTATGTAAAGGTGCATCCAGAATTTTTGCTTTCACCTGGTCTGGTAGATTTTGTTCCCTTAGCCATGCATGTCTGCGAATGACTGATCCGGTAGCGGCCGATCTGCTGGAGGCCTCTAGGGCATCATAACCACATTGTAAGGTGTGCTTACCCACTTGTTCAGCACTATGCATCATATCCTGCAACTCTTTTAAATCTGGTTGTTCAGGCTGTGACATTTTGGTCTTTAATTGTGATAACAGAAATTGTTGATATTTAATCATATGAAACTGGCAGTTTAAGGCCCTCATGGCTAGGGTGGCTGAGGTATAAACCTTCTTACCCCACCTTTCTAGAGATCTAGATTCCCTTTCCGCAGGAAGTGGATTCTTGGCCGTGGAGGCCTTAATTCCTTTAGGGCCTTGAGAAATAGTTTCAGGGTCTGCATTATGGCCTTTGTAGAGGAACTGATGAGAATTAGGTACTCTGTAATACCTATCCGGCTTAACTGGTGCAGGAGGCAGAGAATCAGGATTAAGACAGGCCTCTGAGTAGACATCATCCAATACCTCCAAAACAGGAGGAATAGCCAAAGGTCTATGCTGAGGTAACCAGAGAAATTCCCTAAGCCTTTTCTTGGAGTCTGAAAAGTCTTGACCTTCCCAGTGGAAGTGCTCTCTCAAAGAGTGTAAGGTTTCCCCAAAGGAAAAATCCTCAGGGGGGGATACAGAAGGAATAGACTGCTCTGCATCCGAATCCTCGAAAGGTGAATAAGAGTGTTCTTCAGCATCAGAATGTTCTGATAAAATGGATTCTTGGTCAGAAGTAGGGGAATCCTCCTCTACTCTGGGTCTCTTGTCCGGAGGGGCCTGGGAGCCTCTGATAAGAGTGATAAGGTCTTCAGCCATTTTAAGCATGTGCTTCTTAGGCGTGGGCCCAGGTCTTGGGCCTTGTGTAGCAGGCCTAGTAAGTTGCTTGGCTGATTTGGCTTTAGTGAAGGCCTTGATAGAGAAAGATGATGAAGGCCTAAATACACCATGGGTGGATGTAGATCTATCCACATTGGTAGGCTCGGCATGAGCAGGGGCTTCGGTTGTAGTCTGGGATAGGGCCGAAGAACCAGCGGTCTCAGGTACAGAAGACCCCGCCGAAGGAGTGTCGTCGGTAGTCAGGGACTGCAAAGGCGTCTCACTGAGAACTGAACCACGTGGAGCTTGTTTCGGCGTGGTGTCGGTGGAGACCGCGGTTCTCGACTGATGGTCCTTTTCTTTGCGTTTTCTAGACATAGCGGTAGTCGGAGTATCCGACGACATTTTATAATTAAACGCTTTACCAAAATAGTGCTGGGCGAACTCCGCCCGACGCTTGATAGTGCGTTTATTGAAGGTAGCACAAAAGCGGCAGCCCGAGACGTCGTGGTCTGGGCCCAAACAAGGTATGCAAAGGGAATGGAAATCCTTATGCGGTATTTGCTTCCCACAAGAAATACAATTATTAACTTTTTCTGACATCGGTCTGAGGCAAGAAAAGATTCCCCAACGGGGTACTTAGCTTTAATGAAGACTTCGGTTCCAAATTTTTTTGTAATTCAGGAGCTGGCCGACCGGCACTTGCGAACTGCTTCTGCTTCGGGCACCGCGCGGCAAAAAAGACTGAAGAAGATGGCGTCGGCTGTGTCTTTTATACTCTAGCCTTCCTGATGTCAGAAGAGTACGCGACAACAACCGACGCCGGACCAAGACTTTGGAATTCGGCCGACCGAGGGACCGCCTGCCGGCTGAAAACCCATATGTGATTACTGCAGCTGTAATGCACGATGAACATCTGCCATGGCAGAGTTAGCTACCTGGCTGTGGAAACCTTGGAACTAGATGATTGTCACTGTTCAAGTGACACCCCAACACCATAGCAAAACTGGAAAAGGGGTTTTGGCTGGATGAATGGACCATGGGATGTGTAAGACCAATCTATAAACAAATGGGATATGTTATTTTGAGCACAAATAGGTAAATCAGCTAGGATTAAAATGGATACAAGGGCAGCTAGCCTAGTACTTACCTATGAACCTATATGTCCTTGAATCTCTCCATTGACTATTCATTTATCATTATCTAAATCCTACATGTAATCATCTCTTTCACCTTCACAAGATTCTGGTAACCTTTGAAGAACAGGAAAGTCTAACAGCTGTAACAAGTATATTAAATTGTAGTATCCCATGGTAACCACCCACCTCAATCATCTCCAGATCTTCTTTTTGGACTTTATTGTTTCAGCCAAAGATGGTTATTCTCTTTGGAGGCTGAGGAACAGTGAGCAGAGCAAAAAGAAAGGTTACCTATTACAACTGCGAAACCGCAGTTGCAAGAATACGGAAACGTCGACACATATTGAGCGAACTGCGAAAACACCGAACGTCCTGAAGCGCAAAATTTGAAATGTTGAATTGTCATAGTTGGCCCTTCTCCAGTATAGCTCCTTAAGGTATGTGTGCAATAGTTACGGACCTTAGGGTTAGGGTGTGGGTTAAGGTAAGTGCATACATAGTAATATATGTAAGCTTTAGTTCAGGGTTAGAAGTAGGGTTTTGTTAAGTGTATGTATGTGGATTATTTATTTTGTTTGGGTATAGCTCCTTAACGTAGTTGTGCAATAGTTACGGACTTTAGGGTTAGGGTGCGGGTTAAGGTAAGTGAATACATAGTAATATATGTAAGCTTTAGTTTAGGGTTAGAAGTAGGGTTTTGTTAAGTGTATGTATGTGGATTATTTATTTTGTTTGGGTAGGTAGTATGTAGCGGGCAGTGAGGTTGGCCAACTATGCTGATTCGACATTTTGAATTTCTCGGTTCAGGACGTTCACTGTTTTCGCAGTTTGCTCAATATGTGTAGACGTTTCTGTATTCGCATATGTGAAGTTTCACAGTTATAATATAGACCCAAAAGAAAGTCTATCAGGATGGCACAATACCAGAACACCTTGATGTCATCTTCATGCACTCCTTATCGTCATCTCCACCCACTCCTTATCGTACTCACTGATTACTGTGCTTGTAGTGCTCCTGATCTGTGGTGGAAAGATGGACAGTTACTTGGCATGTCAGAGCAATAGATCAAGATGGGTCTTTAGGTCGCAACAGATAGTAAACAGCTATGGCAGGAAGTAAAAAAAAAAACTAGCACATGATTTAATTTTTAAAGTTGATTATAAAGAATAATTTATTCAAAGACATCATAGCCTTAAAGCTAACAGAATAAAGCATCATTCTGAGGGTGCTATGATAACTCTGAAACATTACAAGATGTGGCAGAAACATCTAAAATTATATTTTATCATCCTTAGTAGCTACAAATCAGAAAGTATAGAAAAACAAGTTCATATTTTTGAGACACATTATAATGTATTTCAAGTTTACTGAAGTCATTGAAAATCATGGCATCAAAACTGTCTAGCTTTCAAATTCTCATGCAAGAGAAGCCAGGCCAAAAAAGAAGTGCAAGTTTACACAGTCCTGTACACTTATACAGCAATTTATCTCTTTCTCAAAACTGCAATACAGACAGAAATGGTTCAGACTTTTGCAACAGAAAAAGCATTGGAATTCAAACCTGTTTAACATATTTATCTTCCTGAATGTTCTTTGTCAGTGTGCATTCGCGGCAAGATGTCTGCTGTAATATTAATCACATTTTCTGTGTGCAGATTGTGCTCATTTCCAGTTTTACTCTGAGTATTGCACCAAGTTATTCAAGTTATCTGACTGTTCGTGAGCATACCTATGGGATTTGGCTTTGACAATTATTTGCAAGCTATGACCCATAGCTTATTGCAACTTCTACCATAACCGAGAAATTTAGTGATTGTTTTTGCCATTGTACATGTGACTTTGGCTATCACTGCATACTGCAGGATTTAGTTTTGACCACTGCTTGCAAACTGTCACCCACAACTTTTTTACAACTTCTACTACAAACGGTAACTTTACTGACCTGTTTTCCTCTACTGATGTGGATGAGAGATGTTGAATTGTGCTGAAATTACATTCCTATTGGATTGCTGGCTTTGTATGGCCAATGTTTCATACACTGCTGTTGATTTGTTGCTAGAAATCTGTTATTGATGTGTCAGTGCAGAATTCATGCAACAAAGCACATCACATGACCCCACTACAAGTATATGTTATGGTTGGTATAATAAATGAGATTTTCTTCTAGAAAGGCCATAAAAAGATCGGCATAAATGGGGGCAAAGATGCCCCCATAGCTGTACCCTGAACCTGCCTGTAGCATTTGTTTTGATAGTAAAAAACATTTTTGGTCAGAACCTGTTCTGCTAGACAGATCAAAGAGGTGTTAAACCCTGGTGGATAAAGTTTGGATCTATATAACCAATATTCAAGTGTCTGTAACCCAGCCCAATGAGGAATATTGGTGTACAAAGCAGATACATCCAGAGTGCATAACAACCAGCCTGGTTCCAATTGCATGTCTGAGATTATTTGCAAAAATTCAGTAGTGTCTTGGACCCTGTACCGAACCCATTTAAGTAAAGGTTGTAAATGTTTTGCTAAACACTGAGAGACTGGTTCCGTAATAGAGCCCTTCCCTGAGACAATGGGTTTTCCTGGTGGATGATAAAGGTCTTTGTGTATTCTTGGGAGTAAGTACAAATATTGGTTCCTGGGATCAGACACTGTCAAATGATATAATACTGAGTCAGATATGATACCCTCCTCCTTGGCAGACAAAAGAAATTCATCAATTTGTTTCTTAAAACTAAAACTGGGGTCTAGAGGCATATGTATATAATAACGCCCATCACTCAATTAACTTTCTGGTTCAGCATTATATTGTGCCCAGTCCATGACAACCACCACGCCTCCCTTGTCTGCAGGTAGAATTGAAAGATTTTTATTATTCTGTAGTTCCTGTATAGCCTGTTGTTCTATCTTTGAGAGGTTGTTAGGCTTAATCCCAGATTCCCTAAAATGAAAATGTAGATCTTTGAGAATACATGTTTGAAACATCTGGATATTGTGATGCATAGGAGGCATGAAGTTGGATTTGTGGTATTTAAATACATCATTCTCCCCAGAGTTGGTAAATGATTGGAAATGTAATTTCAAATTTAGCAGATGACAAAAGGATGTAACATCCTGTGCAAGAGAGTCCTCAGAAACAAACAAAAAAAACAGATACAAAATGTAACCCTTTATTTAACAATTGAATTTGAGTTTGTGACAAAGATTGTGATGAAATGCTTAAAAAATTGTTGCTTCCAACTATTTCTGTATCATAAGTCTGAGTAGGCCCTCTATGCTGCCTACCCTTGGTGTGTTTTCTCCCTGCCCTCCTTGTCCTGCCCCTAAAGGGTTTAGTGAGTTACTGCATTTGGTCATAGGAGAATCTGTGGTATGCTGTATATCTAGGTCTGTAACTGAATATGAGTCATCCCCAGATGTCCCATTATGAGATGATGTGGATTTCTTAAGAATGGATGTAGGCCATTTGTGTTTGAGGATTTTCTTATTCCCATTCTCAAATTTGACATGTTTATTTGTACCTAAAGGATTACCCCTATCATAATCCCCCATGTCTCTTTGAAACTTATGCATTTTTCTCTCCTTGAGTTGGTGTTCTAACTTGAGTAATTCTTGACTCAATTTATTTAAACATGTAGTATAAGAAGGTTGACCTTCAAATTTCTTTGTTTCCTCACACATCTTGGCTACCTCAGATATACCCATATCAATAGAGCAATCATAATAGGCGGTCAATATCTCAACAAACCCCACAGAGGCTTTTTGTTGGGCTATAGCCCATTGTTCAGCCAATTCTGTATCTATATTCACTACCAAAGGTTGGGTACACACCCTAAGGCCTCTGGGTGAGATTCCCTTGGCTTGATAAGCAAAGAACGACCAATGAGCTTTAATCTTGTTTCTGCCTTGTAATGTAAAAGTGCAATGAATTTCAATGTGTTTTTTCATTGACACTAATGAAGGCTATTTAATTTGTTCAGCCGAAACCAGTTTGTTACTGCTTTACTCATCTATGCTTTAATACAGCATCTACATACCACAGTTTGCTGGCCTTTTGTTTTTTGAGTTGGCCTCATCATTTCATGCCAGTTTTGAGAGGCCCTTGCATGACTAACATCAGAAGTGCAGAAGTCCTAGATGGTGGGGGTACAATATCAATACCATCCATGCTGAGACTTTGAAAACAATCACAAAAACCTTTAGGATTTCTTTTATTACATCTTATTCTACTGAATGTATCTCTGTGAAATCTATCCTGGAAAAGAATTGGTGTCTTCTCCTACAAAAGAATACTATTCATGATTATGTGGGACCAGGTCCACAAGTGGTGTTCAAAAGGGCAGGAATTTGACAATAATATTAGAACACCGATGGCCCATACACCAACATAGACAACACATTGAATTTATGGGGATGAAAAAGTGTGGTTGCTGTCTGTACTGCTCTGGTATTCTGGTGTGCCATGAAATTACATCACACAACCAGGTGTTTGCTATAAAAAACAGATTAAATTGCTGTACAATAAAGGTGGTATATTGTGCACTATGTATGTTCTGCCCCTGTTTCTACATTGGAAAAATGGAGAGGAGACTGAAAGATAGAATACACAAACATTTATATGAAAAAAAGGAGAAGGAGACTAACACCTCTACAAGCACATACAATGTTACCCACACCATACATTCAAATTTTGCATTTTGGAACAAATGTCTTCTAATAATAATGAAAGTCCATGGACCTTATTACTTGAAAAATGTGAATTATATTGGCAGCTGCATTTGAATGCCAATAACTGGCCTGGATTCAATAAACATGCTTCAATAGCATGTTTGCTTAAATTAAAAGCACTGGAAAGATGAGACCTAAATATAAGGCATATGTTTATATACTTTTGCTGTTATTTTTCTGTCTTATGGGAAATGCATTCTGTTTCTATTTTCTGTATTTTATTCTTTGTTGCACTGCACTGTGAATTTCTTTTTAGTGGTTCCTTTAAGATGATGTTTCAGTTCCCAACTTCCCATGGGGACTTGAAGGACATGTAATTGAACACAAGAGCTTTAAAATGAGTGTGTATTTCCAGCATTGTTATCTGATGAAGTTCATGTATTGTTTTGAATAAAAGCACTTATATTTCATTATTTTTAACAAGTTTTTATTTTAAAAGGCTACTGGATTAAAGTTCTTGTGGATTTCATCTACAGCAGTTTGTATCCTTGGGCTTTCTATTTGTGTTTCAGTTTCACAACTGTTTGCTATGTGCATGTTCCTGGTTGGAGATGTTATCTGATGAAGAGGTTTAAACTTTCATTCTTATGCTGATGATATGCAGCTGTATACATACGTATACATACACACAACACACACACACACACACACACACACACACACACACACATAGTTTTTGATGTTACCATTTATCTTTCAGCCATGGGCTGTGGTAGTTGTTGTTAGTGATGCTATGATATTAAATTTGTTTGGCTGTCTTTACTATATTTTATCTTTTGTTGGCTGACCTGGATGCTTTTACTAATTACTTTACCTTGTCTGAATTTATTTGGTTCATCCATATCCTATCATTCCATTCTGGTGGGAAATCCTGTATGCTGGTGAGTTACAGTGTTTGGCATCTTGAACCAGTCTACCTTATTCTTGACAGTCATAATGCTTAATTTCTAACTACACTATTATGTTCAGGCCGCTTGACCTTCTATAAGCTGAGTCAGTATTAATTAGCTGCAGCATGGTTTACTTCTCTGAATCTTCACTGGCCAGTTCAGACCAGTTATCCGTGGCTGTATCTGTCATGTATCAGCAATAATTTCTGCAAATTATAATTCTGCCCCTAATCTGGCATCTGGGCCAGAACTCAAATTTTGCTGGGTTATTTATTTACTAAATCATCCCTTGCCATTAAAGACCCATTTTTGAGGCTGCAAATTTAGTACACGTTTTGTATTTATCATGGCTCAAATCAATATGCGACTTCTGGGTCTGATCCAGTGATACTTTCAATGTCATAATCTCCTGACACTCCCTCCTTCCGATGATGGCTGATCCAGTCATAAAGTCAATGTGATAATATGGTGACACTCCCTCCTTCAGTTGATGGCTTGTACATTGATAATGTCAGTGTGATAATTTGCTGACACGCCCTCCTTCAATTGATGGATACAGGTTTCTGAAAATCAAGGACTTCCAAACATACCTCTCAATCAGTAAGAGCAAGAAATTTGGACAATGCCACACTTAAGGGGGGGGGGTAAAGGCCCAAAAATAGGGACAATGCTTAAATATTGCTCTTCCAAATTAAAAAAGGTGATAGAATAACAAGATTTGTATTAACATACATTTTATGAAGTTTATGAAGTCTAAAACTCAAATATCTGTAATTATTTTAAGACTTTAATGATTTGCTCGAAAACCACAATTCTATGAGAAATAAACCAAAAATATGAGGCAAAAATCTGGACATTCTGCGAAAATCAGTATAGTTGAGAGGTATGCGTCCAAACTCTTCACCAAGCCTAGAATGTGGATATTCTCCCTTCTTCCCTAGTTCTCCATACAATCTTGCCAGGACATTACAGTATCAGCCATGCTACTCAACTTCTGAATGTTTCTTTCCTATTCCAAAAACTGCTCCACTGAGTGTTTTTCCTTACAATCACTTTAAGTATTCATTCTCCTGCCAGAGTTCTCCAAACTCCTTCCACAGTGTACCCAGGTCTCCGGTTAGGCCTTCTAGGTCTATCCAGTTTTGCATCTATCCTCTCAATTTTCTCCTTGAATTCTCATTCATTTCCCCCCACACAGACTAACTTTCCACTACGTTGCTAACATTTTCCTGTAGACAAAGACAGTAAAGTATGGAGGCTGTCATCCAGTTATAGCTTGAGATCTTTACCTACAAATTCCAAAAAGATAAGGTAAGGTAAGATTTTACAAGGTAATTTGTAGAAAGTATGTAAGTTTTGATTCACGCTCACATCAGACTGTGGCATGCACATTATAGAGCATAAGCAAATAAAGCTGCCAAATGATGAAGTGGTAAAGCTATGTGGTAGTTGTATTTAAGGCATACAGAATTCCAACACTGGGCTTTGTTACCATAATACATAAAGCATTTGAGTCATTAAGCTGGGCATGTCAAGGAGCCACTGCTTCAGTGAGGGTTGAACAGAACTAAAAACCTGAACCAGTAAGCTTGTGTGCAATTAGAAACAACATGAGAACACTTCTTGTCAAATGGAAAAGAAGCAAAATGAAAGGTGGACTGTCAAAACAAAGCCAGTCTAACTTCTATGATACTTAAGTAACCGGAAATCTGAATAAGCTTTCTAAGTACATTAATGTTTTCCACAACACAACTCAGTCGTGATAAAAATAAACAATAATTTCAAATACACAGAGGTGTGTTGTGCATGTTATGAATCGCATGCAGTTATATTTGAGAAAGACTTTATTGTCTCATCTCAGATATAAATCCAGATAATTAAAACATTTTTCTGGCTACACTAGGTTTTGCATAACTGAATCAAGTGGAGAGCACCATGTCCCTAAACACAGCACTTGTTTCCCAACTCACACACACACACACACACACACACACACACACACACACACACACACACACACACACACACACACGCACACACACACACACACGCACACACACACCACTTCCAATAAAAGCAATTGATTATGAGTTATCATGCAGTATACATGACTATATTACAGGCACTCCCACCTGTGCAATACAGGTTGTGCCTTGTTACTAAGACTTGAACTTTTTCCTCATCTAATAATGGGGTTAAATGTATGTTTTATGCATCCTTATGTGTGAACCGATTCTCAGTTATACACCACTTGCTCTGTCAGAGGCAGCAAAAATTTCTGTCACAGTGCAGCCATAATGGTAAAGGGGGTGTATCTCCTTCCCTTATCTTTGAACCTTAACTTCCCCTTTTTCAAACATATAGTCATTTTCATGTATTGTAAAGAGACTACAGAACCCTTGTGACAATATTCCAATAAGTAAATCACAGAAGAACAAGTCTATTGACTTTTCAAATACTTGTAAAGAGAAAGTCAAATAAGTATTTATTAGCATGTAAGTTAACTTAGAGTTTAAAAAAGCATTTGCAGCAATACATTGAACCACAACTGTCAGGTTAGATGAAATCCATACTGAATATTATGGCTTGCCAGCTGACTAGTGTGTTTTGCCATGTAGGAGTTAATTGGAGCTCCTGAAGAAAATATACTAAGACAAAGTTAAAACATACAAATGGTATGCAGAGAGCAATTGGGGCTCAGGATTCAAATAGGCACAGGATCTATGCAGCAGGAACCTTAGTCACTGATCGACCATATTGGAACATCCAGGTATGACTAATCACTGGATGCCTACCAGTCAGGAACAAGAAATAATTTGCTGTTATATAATTCAGCACTTGAATTACATGATTTAAACATAAGGGAAAAAATGTACATGGTCAAGTAAGATTCTGCATGAAACATTCTCAGGGATTCTTTAAGATCCCTAGAGCAGACAGTGAGGCCCATTGTAAAAAGGCCCTGTTGCTACAATGGGGTATTGTGCGATTCAGAGACACATTAGCTGAAATAAGGAATGACCTCTTTATGGGCTAACTTGCATATCTGTAAATTGCGTTAACTATCAGAAAGTACAGATCAGCATTTCCCATGATAGGTAATAGTATTAATGGTTATATCATGAAAGCAAATATATCCTCCTCATTCACACATACACACACACGCACACATGCGCGCACACACACACACACACACACACACACACACACACACACACACACACACACACAGACACACATCACTTATACCATACCTGTCCCTCTTGTCAGATTGTCCATGATGTCTCCTTTTCCTCGACCACATAGTGCAGGGATGATTACAGTCAGCACACAATGCCAAACATTCAAATTTCACACTTCATATACTTCAGCACATTTATGCTAGGACAAAAGCTTACAAGGTTGGGAGAGGCATACCTAATATTTCCTATCTCTCCCCCATGTTTATGTTTCATGCATTGCATAATGCCCGTGCTTCAAAATATATACAAAAAAATTCACCTACTACACTAATTTATCAGTTAGTTCATTGAGCTAATGCAGAGATTTCTTATTGCAAGGGTACACAATTGAAATCCCTTTCCCGCTATGCATTTATTTATTTTTATTTATTTATATGTTTTTAAACAACAACAAGGTGTCTGTTGGTTACCCTACTTTTGTACTGTCTTAGTGTCACTAAGTCATAAGAATTAATCCTTGGTGTTTAGGGTTTCCACCACCTCTCAAAGCCCCATGCTGTTAAAGTGTTATTATGGCAAAAAAAATCAGTTTCCTCAGTGACCAGTGTTTCCCCTCAACCCCAGATCCATGTACTCTTAAAGTGCCATTATAACCCAAGATATAAAATGAGGTTTTTCTGGTATCCAGTGGTTTGTCCCTCCCCCGATTCCAAGACATACGAGTTTCCCCTGGTGTCTATTGCATCTCATAAGCTCCTTAATCCTCATACTGCTAAAATGCTTTTATGGCACATGACATAAGAAGAGGTTTCCCCTGGTGGACAGTTGTTTCTCCCCACCCCTGATCCCGAGACATAAGAGTTTCTCTGTTGTTTGATTCCCCAAGCACATCGCAGGTTACAAGTGCTGCTTGTTAGTCTAGGGGTGTGTTTAGGGGTGAAAGTCCCCACCCTTACTCCCCACCACACACATATATATTCAGAATATGCACACACACACATACACACACACACACACACACACACACACACACACACACACACACACACACACACACACACACACAGCTCCTACTCCACATAATCACACTCACACACACCCATACACACACACACACACACACACACACACACACACACACACACACACACACACAGACACACACACACACACACACAGCTCCTACTCCACATAATCACACTCACACACACCCACACACACCCACACACACACACACACACACACACACACACACACACACACACACACACACACACACACACACACACAAATGTCTCACTAATTTGTCCTTGTAACCTCCCAAGCAGAAACACACTCACACATGCAGCCCCTAGCATATACAGATGCAGACAAGCCCTACTTTACCACTACACTCACCAACACTTACCTTTATAGTGAAGACAGAACACGACCATAAAAGAGTGATCTTGCAAATCTACATGTCCAAATGATTTAATGCATTGCTTGGTACATAGAAGCCTTCTCAGAAGCAGATAATGGGGTGAGAGCACAGTTATAAAATGCCCTTCCCCCAGACTGCCTCATTAGCATGTAGGACAACCACAGAAGCAGCCTGATATGGTGCTGCATGTCTTCTTGGAAAAGCATCTAGAGATGTCCATGAGTTCAAAAAAGCTACTGCGAGATATACACCTTGTGGTAAGCTTTATGAATTCCTCCATATAATCAATATATTTTAAAGACATAAAACACAAAAAGATTAATATGTGGCAAAGGTGAATTGATTTTATTCACTGATAGGGCAAATAAATTAAAAGTGAATGCTGTTATCCACTAACAAGAATTCACTGGACTTTATAACATACAATAACAGAACTTTAACGTGTTGAACATTTTAGTAATGTAACTCTTATCAGACATCGGAATTCATTGCTATAGTACATAAACCATTTAAGTTATTAACATGGGCTTGTTAATGAGTCACCACTTGAACAAAAAATCTAAACCAATAAGCTTGTATTCAGATATACTTGATCAAAAACACCATGAGGTCATAGGTGCTAATGAAAAAGAAGCAAAATGAGTGATGCACTGCTGAGAAGAAAGCCAGTCTAACCCAATAGTAAGAAATAGTGGCCAAATCTTGCTGAGAAGAAAAAAAAAACCTAAGGCTTGGATATAAAATATATCTTGAGAGCCTGCTTAATCTGTAAGAATCAGAGTGGTTATTATTTCCATACTAAAAGACCTAGATGTTAAAACAAAAAGACACGGGTGAGGGATGCTACTAAAACTGTCAGAAAAGGTCTTTAGCTAAATAAGGAGGCAATTAAGAAAAACAGTTTCCACATTAATATAAGGAAGTGGGAAGGTGGCATAACCATAGAACAAGGGGAGGGGCAAGGGTGTTTGTGTGGGAAAAGTGATTGTGTTGAAGCTTGATAAATATAAACTTTGGCTTGCTTGAAAATCAGGTAGAATAAATAGGTTATGGAGAGGATATACTAATAAAAAAGAAAATCCGAGTCCCATAATTTTACAAAGTAGAGTGGGATAAAAGGCATAAGCTGAAGGGCAAAGTAGAGGTATAGGTAAGTAAAGAAGTGAAGACGAGACGAAAAGAAGGGGAGATGAGAGGCACAGAAGAAACTTCCAGGAAACTAACGTTAAAATTATTGTGCAGCTGGACAACTCTATATAGCAAGTGACCAAGCCTAATATGGAATCTGTTGGGGGGAACAAATCAGTCATTAAAGTCCAAAAGTGAAGGAAAAGATTAAAAAGTTTGTAATATATGGAACAGAGCTAAAAGTGAGGATGTGATAACATATACGGAAAAAGCACTAGAGTAAACCGTGGAATATAATAATAATAATAATAATAATAATAATGTTCAAAATATTAAAAAAATAAATAAAAATAGCCACAGCAGTAAGGAAATGAGGTAAGAATGCAACATATACTGATCTAATAGTAGTACACTAAGTGGGACTCTAAGTTCAAGTTAAGAACATGAACGTTTAAAAAGGGTAAAGGGGTAGCCTGTAAAAAGTGATAGAATGGGGTATGAATACCACAATGTAATCTAAAATACAGAAAACAAGCTTTGTAATGAAACTGTAGCGATTAAAATTTATCTGCAACCTAGTGAAACAAGGCATACCATTAAACTGAAAAATACTAGCCAATTAAAATTTTGGGCTACTTTGGGAGTCACTGCTGCAGTGGAAGGTAAACAGAGATAATAACCTGCATCAAACAACTAGTCTAACAATATAATAAAATGCTGCCTGAGTCTTTTATTCATCCAGCTGGAAATGTACCAATAATGAAAATAATAAAACATAATAAAACATGGACAGCCAGTTGAAACAACAATATTGAATTCCTGACACAATGATATTGGATAGAAGAAAAACATGTCTAAAAGTTATTTGGTATCGAAGGCAATGTTTGATCACTATGTCTTATTGTAAAGAAAATTACATTCAGAAACTAAAAGGCCCAGCATTTGGAGATGGAAAATAACAACTGTGAGAAGCTGTGAAACTAAGCTGGGAAAGATTTATATTTAGACCAGGAATCCACTGAAAGAAAGAGGTGACATGGATTAAACAAACAGTTGAGACCAACAGAAGCTGATGGCAGTAACTGTGCAAAGGCAGCTAAGAAACTACTATGGCTGTTTGAAGGATTGGATTGATGTGATAAGAGAAAAAGAGGCATGACTTATTGAACTTGTTCATCTTTGTCGCCACACTTTCAAAAGTATCAGTAGAAAAAACTGCCACATACAATAAGGGGAAACAAAAGAACTAAAATGAACAATCTTAGCTGTGTCTGCTGACAATCCTTATTCACGGTTGTTTTTTTCATATTTCAAACTTTAGTCACTTAAGTACAGTTCACATTCTTTGAAGTCCCCATACATGGCGGGTTTTTTCTACCTGGCATTTTGACCTTAACATTTCAACTCATCATTTATTTTTATTAATTATTTACTTATACATCAGGCACAACCTAGTACCAGAAGTTACCAAGACCCCCCCCCCCCAAGTATAACGTCATTATTCCATCCTTTCCTTTGGTTGACACAATCAGTCCCTCAGTCTTAATGGCTTTCATCATTTCACTCCTTCCTTTTACATTTCCTTCCCAACTATTCTTAGAGTTGTTTAGGGAATATATTGCTATGCTTATTTTTATGAGTATCATGGTGACCTCCACCAAGCATTTTACTGAATACCCAACTTATTTGAGTTTTTACAAAGCACAGCTCTACTCTCCTCTATTCTCATAAGCCCCTCTCTTTGAATACATAATTTTATATCCTGTTGTCTCAGGCTTGCTTTTGATAATGGTTTACTTGTTTCAATTTTAGGTATGCTTCTGAGACATTCTTGGTATATTCTAATTATAAATATAGTACGGTAATTCAAGTCAAATAATGCCCTAAAGCTTTGATGTTTAACTTTGGCTTTACTAGTGTCTTTTATAGTATTTACAGGAATTCCACCATATTTTTGTGTTTAATTCTTTATCCCTCTCTTGCTTTCTTTCTACATGTTTTCCTGTCCCAAGCACACTCAGAAAAACTGATATATCTGAAGGTCACCTCATTTATTCAATATTCTATAATAATAAAGTGCACATGTATTGCTGAAAGTTATGAAACAAAGAGTTTAGCATTTAAGTTGCAGCTGTCCCTTTCACAAGTGCAACTTTCAGTCGGTGTAAGGAAGAGTGCACACTATATTATCTCTCAGGTTTTCACTAGGCTGATTATGAAAACTGGGTGTTCCCTAGATTCCAAATTGCCCTGTCAGTGTTGCACACTAATTTTTTCTGTCTAGCACTTAAATATCCTTACGTCTGTCCCTTTCCTAGGGAAAGATATTATCACACTTGACAAAGTGAAGCACACAAACAAAAAACAGCTTTATTTCCTTTTAATTTCCCCTCAGCAGACTGAGCTGCTATCCCTTCTCTACTGATAACTTATGCTGGTTTATGTACTTTGAGCGGAGCTGCATAACTGGGGCATAGCTCAACACTTGTTATGTGTGGAAATCCCTACTACTTTCAGCCTTACAATGTTCAGGTTCACCTTTTTTGAAAAGCATCCCCTTTTCTGCCATCTCCTGCATCATTTTATTTATTATCTTCCCCTTCTCCACCAATAATTTTCTACAGGTCACCCCGCATCATTTACATCAACGTCTTCCCTTTTCTAAACCTTCCTTTCCTGAATACCTTGGTAGCTTCACCTCCTAATTCCAATACTTCATAGAAAAAAATCCAGCCATGTCTTATTTCCTTGGTGTCTCCTCCAATAGTTTTCTACAATAATACATCACTCATCATTCTCCCATTCGAATGTCTTCCTATCTCAAATGCTATCAAATCACCTAACCATTTGTCTGGAAATGCCTGAAAGCCATAAGCATACCAGTTCCACAGTTCTCACTATACCAGTTTTTTCTTTTCCCAGCAATCATTCCACATCCATTAAAACACTTTAAAACAACAAATCTTCTCAAAACATTCTAAATTCCAAAGACTGCAGAGTTGCCACTACCTAAGCATAAAATTAGGCCCCCACAGGAATTACCGGAAATGGCCAGAATTCCTTATTAAAGTATCACCAATCATATTCCTACTTCTGAGAGGAAACACTGTCCAGTCCAGATCCATACACTTATATATCTACCTCCTCTCTTTTCCAGCCTTCTCCAATGATATTCTGCCTAATGAAGAAAGTTAGTATACAAGGCAAACATGAACAATTAGATACCTTTCTCAAAATGCATTCACCTGACTTAATAGCCATGACAGAATCACAGATAAAATATGACACTTTAGCCTTACAATACATCCTCCTAGGGTATCAATACATTTTAACACTGAATGAGGTTTAAAGATATGTGATAGAACCTTTTTATCATACAAAGAAACCACGTGTAAAAATGTTTAGGTTCATAGGTTCATAGGTTCGTACTAGGCTATCTGCCCTAGGGCATTTATAAGCCTAGCCAGAGTGTGTGTGGCTTTCACCACCCCTTAGGATGAGAATACTACACCCTTTTAGGGTTTAGTTTACTATGCCTCAGTCTAGTAGTGACACAGAGATGACCCCCGGGGTAAACCTACGATCTCCCATCCACTCGTCAAGATTTCTCTTGAATAGAGTCAGTGAGGGGCTCTGCCTAACATGGACTGGGATTCTGTTCCAGAGTGTAGGGAGCCTCTGGGTTATGAATCTGTCCCTCCAGCACGTCCTATTTATTTCTGTGTTGAGGTTTAAGTCTCTTGCTCTCGTGGCTCTGATGGATTTGGATTTTCTGAGGTGGAGCATGTCCATTAATTCGGATTGGACATGGCCTTGTACGTCAGGCACAGATCACCTCTGAGTAGGCGGTATGCGACTGAATAGAGCTGGAGTTTTTCAGTCAGGCAGCATATGACATATGTTTAAGACCTTTTATCCTCTTGGTGAGGAACTTTTGGGGTCTTTCCAACTGCTGCAGGTGTCGGGTAAGATACATCCCAAATGGGGCATTGTACTCAATCATTGGCCTGATAAGAGAAGAGTACAGGGCACAATGACCTCTCTTGATCTAGATGTGAAACCCTTCATGATAAGGTGGGCAATATAGAAGGTCTTCCTAACCACTTTGGCAATGTGAGTGTCAAATGAGAGGTTGCTGTCAACCTGGGTCCCTAGGTCCCTGATTACCTCTTCCATATTTAATGGATTACCACCTATGTGGTAATTTGTGGGTACCTTGTTTTTCCCAAAGGGTATGACTATACATTTTTTGGCATTCAGCTTAAGGCCATGGCTCTGGCACCAATTATCCATTTCTATGAGGCCTCTCTGAAGGATGTCTGTGTCCGCTGGAGTATCAATTATGGCGCCCAGTTTGCAGTCATCTGCGAACTTTGTCAGTCACAATCCTCCTATGTTTGCCTGTACCTCGGAAAAATAAATGCCGAACAAGAGGGGTCCCAGGACTGAGCCCTGTGGGACACCGCTTGTGACTGGCTTAGAGTCTGACATAGCTCCAGCAACTCTGACCCTGTGGGTTCTGTCCTTGAGCCAGTTTGCAACCCATCTTGTGACATATGGGTTTACATTTAAGCTGGTGAGTTTGTGTATGATGCCCGAGTGGAGTATTGTATCAAAGGCTTTTGCAAGGTCAAGGTAGGCTGTGTGAACTGCCTTACCCTCATCAATGGCCTTAGTGACTGTTTCAAAAAGTCGACCAAGTTCAAAAGGCAGGATCTGCCCTTGACAAAGCCAAATTGGGTAGGATCCAATGTCTGTAGGTCCCCAATGTCTTTGTTTATGAGTTCCATAATGATCCTCTCCATAGCTTTGCAGACCAGGCTTGTCAAGCTTATGGGGCGGTAATTTCCAGGGTCCATAGAAGCACCGCCTTTGTGAAGTGGGACCACTGTTGCCGTACACCACTCTTTGGGTACGTATCCTGTAGTAAGGCTAAGATTAAACAGCAGCCTTATGTGTGGGTTTAGTTCCTCTTGGAGTTCATGTAGCACACAGCCTGGGACACTGTCCGGTCCCATTGATGCTGTGTTTTTAGCTTTAGAGAGGGCGGCTCTCACCTGGGCATCTGAGATGTTAGGGAGGCTACACTCTGCTGGGATAGTTATTTCTCCTTTTGGGGGGGAGGGGGAGGAGAAATTTGCACTGAACCTGTCTGCCAGAATGTTGGCAATGTCAGTGGGTTCAGTGTATTTTGTGTCATTTTGGACTAACTCTGAGCATATCTGGGAGTTTCCACCCAGGTTTCTAACATAGCTAAAGAAGGCCTTGTGATTGTCTTTTGTGTCTTTTGCGATTTTTCTCTCAAAGTTGGCCTAGGATGATTTTATGAGTGATCGTAGTTTTTTGTTAGTACTGATCAGAGATGCCTTCCCTTTTAGGGATTTTGCTCTGTCATGTAGTAGCTTCCTCCTCCTGTTGTAAAGTTTGTTTATGGCTGGGGTCCACCAGACCAGGCGCCTGCCTTTGGGGGAATGGGTCTTGGTTTTATTTGGGATTGCATGATCCATGCATTCTTGAAGGTGCCCGTAGAAGGCATCAGCTAGTGACCATAATCCCAGCTGGCGTATTATTCACTTATCATTCAACAAAGGCAAGATACTCCACATAGAAGTAGCATAGCTACAACCTCCATCAGCTTTGCAAAGGTTTCAGCACTTCATAACTACCATTTTAAAGAAAGCCAACCTTTACAAAAGACTTATAATCCTAGGGGATTTCATTAAAAATCTAGTAAGGTCCCCTCAATTGGCCTTGTCCAAATAATGCATGAAGTAACAAGATCAAATTTCAAGTCAGGGAATCATGCACATCTAGACCTTGTGATAGTAAACATTGTTCTTAACATTTCTGCAATGACTTTACTTCCTTCTTCTCTAAGTGGCCACTATCCAATATTTAACATTTCTAACACATACAAAAACGTCCTCCAAAGATTTTATCATTCAGAGCAAAACTTGCCTCTAATTTAAAAAAATTGAAAGATACTCTTAATTCATTACACTGAGCTCCAATTCTCAAAACCCAAGCTCAAACCTGAATGGGAACTCTGGTTTATTAAAGAAGCATTGACATTAACACAAAAGCTTGGGCATAATGGCAGCCATCTCGAATGAAAGAGCAAATAAATAGTCATTTTTCTATATAACTTAGCCAAAAATACATTTATAGCTTAAACCTATCCAGAATCAATATGCCTCTCCACTCTGGTAACCTTAAAAATTCTAGAAGCAAGTCAATCTTTTAACAGGATATGTTTAAACCTCAATGTCAAAAATATTCTTCTACATGCTAATGACCAGTTTGCTAATAATGAGTTCCTCTCAGAATTTTCTAACCTACCAGCAGTATGACATTCTACAAATAATGTAACAACTCAAACATTTACTCATCCACCTCACACCAGTCTACTTTCTAAAATATATCCAAAGAAAAGAAATCAAAGCCCTACTTGAAAGCATTCCAAATAATAGTCCACCTGGTTCATCAAAACCTGAATGCATCATGTACTTACCATCTAAACTGACTATTTATATATATATATATATATATATATATATATATATATATATATATATATATACATATGTATATGGGGTATAAAAAGTGTACACACCCCTGTTAAAATGCCAGGTTTTTGTGATATAAAAAAATGAGACCAAAATAAATCATTTCAAAACTTTTCCCACCTTTAATGTGACCTATAACCTGTCCATTTCAATTGAAATACAAACAAATCTGTTAGGGGGAAAATATAAAAAATAAAAAAATGTACAATAAGCTGGTTGCATAATTGTGCACACCCTTAAACTAATACTTTGTTGAAGCACCTTTTGATTTAATTACAGCATCCAATCTTCTTGGATACACATCTGCCATCACTTAAAGAGTCTCTGATTAACCCCAAATAAAGTTCAGCTGTCCTAGTAGGATTTTCCTAATATTTACTCAGTTGCCTGCTACAGCAAAAGCCATGGTTCGCAGAGAGCTTAGTTTACAAAGCATCAAAGGGATCTCATTGTTAAAATGTATCAGTCAGGAGAAGGGTACAAAAAATTTCTACAGCATTGGATATACCATGGAACACAGTGAAGACAGTCATCAAAAAGTGGAGAAAATATAGGACAGCAGTGACGTTGCAAAGAACTGGACATCCCTCCAAAATTGATGAAAAGACAAGATGAAAACTGTTCAGGGAGGCTGCCAAGAGACCTACAGCAGCATGAGGGAGCTGCAGGAATTTCTGGCAAGTACTGGTTGTGTACTACATGCGACAACAATCTCCCGTGTTCTCCATTTGTCTGGACTATGGGGTAGGGTTGCAAGACGGAAGCCTTTTCTTACACAGAAAAACATCCAGGCCCAGCTAAATTTTGAAAAACAATACATCAGGTCTCCAAAAGCATGTGGGAAAATGTGTTATGGTCTGATGAGACCAAGTTTGAAGTTTTTGGCCACAATTCCAAAAGGTATGTTTGGCACAAAAACAACACTTCACATCACCAAAAGAACACCATCCCCATGGTGAAGCATGGTGGTGGCACTATCATGCTTTGGGGTTGCTTTTCTTCAGCTGGAACTGGGGCTTTAGTCAAGGTGGAGGAAATTATAAACAGTTCTATATACCAGTCACTTATGGCCCAAAAGCTTCAGGTGTCTGCTAGAAAACTGAAGATGAAAAGGAATTTCACCTTTCAACATGACAATGACACAAAGCATACATCCAAATCAACAAAAGAATGGGTTCACCAGAAGAAAATGAAAGTTTTGGAATGGCCTAGCCAGAGCCCAGACCTAAATTCAATAGAGAATCTCTGGGGTAACCTGAAAAGAGCTGTGCACAAGAAATAACCTCGTAATCTGATAGATTTGGAGTGCTTTTGCAAGGAAGAGTGGGCAAATATCGTCAAGTCAAGATGTGCCATGCTGATAGACTCCTACCCAAGAAGACTGAATGCTGTAATTAAATCAAAAGGTGCTTCAACAAAGTATTCGTTTAAGGGTGTACACACTCATGCAACCAGCTTACTGTACATTTTTTTTTATTTTTTATATTTTTTCTCCTAACAGATTAGTTTATTTTTTCAATTGAATTGTACATGTTATAGGTTGCATTAAAGGTGGGAAAAGTTTTGAAATTATTTATTGTGGTCTCATTTTTTACATCACAAAAATATGGCATTTTAAAAGGGGTGTGTACACTTTTTATATCCACTGTTTGTATATATGCCAGTCATTTGGAATAAAGATATAATAAAATCTCCCTTATGTTTCTAACCCCCAGGACCATTTCACTCTGTTTTTGTACTCCACATTATATACAAACTCCTTGAAAAATTGCTTTACACTTCTCCAATTAAATAAAAATGCTCCCTGCTTTCAAAGCAGGTGTTAGGCTTTTGGAATGGTCATAGTATCATCACTGTACTATGCACCCCTACAGATGACATACTACTCAGTATTGACAAAGGCAGCCTCAAAGGTTCTGTCTTCATAGACCTGCACAGAGCCTTTGGATCCAGTGCAGCAGTCTGTCCTCCAAGATAAAAGATGCCATCATCACAATAATTGGAAGAAGCCCAAATGCATGCCAGTGGTTTCACAACTGCTATCATACTGATATCTTACCATTAAACTCAGACATGCCACTTCAATAACAAACTTCCCACTGACCTATCTACCTTTCTTATTATCTTATTGACAGATGTCATGATCATCTACACATCTGGGCCTTTTCAATGCACATTAACTAGAAACTTGAAGGAAAAACCTTAAGTCAGTGTCATCCTGGTTGATTGACATGAAACGTTTTTAAGAATAAAACCAAATATTTCTGGCACTAAGCAAAAGTTGGCTTTAATCACTCCTAACTGCCACATAAATGACAATCATAACTAGCCAATTAAAAGCAATTTTAATTGAAATATCTAGGGGTATTGCTTGATCAAAGTCTATCCTCCATTCACCACATGCAAGTAATTAAAAATAAAAATCCATCTTCTATTATTCTGAGCACGAAGAATTTCACACTTCCTTCTACTAGAAGCTAGATTACCTGTTGGTAAAAATTATTCCAATTTTATGCCTCACATATGACCATCTATCCTCTGTTGATCTTAGTCTGTTATTGTGCAACAATATTGCCCTGGTGAACCTTGTAAATATGTACAAGGTTTATGTAATGTGCTTATTGCTAACTTACAGTTACAGTGTCACTGGTTTGTTTATTGCTATTATGATTTAAGTGTTTTTCTGTTAATTAATATGTGTATATTAACTATTCAGTAAAAAGTATTTAAATGTATACACACACACACACACACACACACATATGTATTTATTAGATATACATCTATATATAATTTTATATATATATATATATATATATATATATATATATATATATATATATATATATATATATATATATATATAAATATATATATATATGGATTCACTTTAGAAGCTTGAAATACTGAAATATCGAAATTCAGTATTTCCAGCACATAAAGTGGAATCCTGAAAAGAACGAAAACTCAGAAATGTGAAATTCAAAATCTCGCATACCGGAGATTTTGAATTAGCACTTCTGCTGTACACAAACACACACACCTTCCTCCCCAAACACAAGCTCTGTCCTACATAAAAGCAGGGGGGCAAGCCCCCCTACACCCCCCCATACCCCCATAATTAAATATTCTAACCGAGGTTGCACTACATACAAAAACACACAAAACACCACCACACAAGCTACATTCTCCTTGCACACACATCACAGCAACAAAACACACTAGCACACACTAACAGCCCCTACCCAAAACCCTAACACATAAACACTTACCTGAATCCATAACCACAGCGAAACACCAGAAGCGCTAATTAAAAATCTCCAGTATCCGAGGTTTTGAATTTTGCGCTTCTGAGTTTTCATTCTTTTCAGGATTCCACTTTATGGGTGCAAAATACTGAATTTCGATATTTCAGTATATATAGAAGACTGAGAGATATCCAAATAGAGAACATCCTAAATGTCAGCATCTATTTTTGTCAACATGTTTTGGTCAACAGAACAGATGGATGACAGGAGTATGGGACTGACAGTCCCTGGGGGGCTGGAGAATATGTCCCTTCCCAGGGGATTCTGTAAACTTGGAGAATAGAAAAGATAAGCAGTAGGAGATGCAAAGGGTGCAGGGGGGCTTTCTCCCTTACAAAAAGTTGCCTTTTTATTTTGTATTCTCCGAGGTTAATCCTTGGAGCAAGCGGTCAGCTGTCTATTTTTTCTTGTCGACACTAATGCACTGATATTTTGGCCATTGATATTACAGGCATTTGATGTATAATACTATATCCATAAAGATATATATATATATATATATATATATATATATATATATATATATATATATATATATATATATGTGTGTGTGTGTGTGTGTGTGTATGTGTGTGTGTTTCCTCTGCCTCCAAAATAGAATCATGTCTCCCTCTAAGCAACAAACAAAATCTGTAGATTTATCAGCTTAGTGCCCATGAAAAACAGAACTGCTGAATATTAAAAAAAAGTGGCTTTGACTCCAGCAGACAGCTCAGCTTCTGTTAAGCTTCCCCTTCTGCAAACTCTTAAAACAAGAATCATTCCCTTTCCTGGAAGGAAACTTTTTCACAACCAAACTAAGTATATACTTTAGTTACCTCCAATTAATGCCACATGTCTGTGCACACCAACAACAATGCAGCAACCATATATTTTCTTTTCTAGAACCTTTTTTGTTGTTGTGTCTTTCGTCTTATCCCGGTCAGGGGTCTCCACAGCGGAACTCCGGTCCGCTAATGTTTGGTAGTGGATTTTTGCATGCTGCATTACCAGCCCTGACGCACAACCTTCAACGAAGGCATGCCCATTCACGCATGCCTCCACACATAAGACACTCTAGCTCTAGCTGAGAATTGAACGCGACAACGTCTTGCTTTGAGGTGATAATGCTACTGCAGCACCACTACCGCGGGTTTTAAGTTTAAAAAACAAAAAGAATAGAAAAAAAATAGATTCTTTCTTGTATTTTCATAAAGCATTTAAATGACATCTATCTAATGCAGGTCATTGTAATTACTTTTCTATTAATGTAGTCAACCATATATTCCTTGGAATAAGTCCTTCAATAAACCAGCATATGACAGCTCTTCCCATCTCACTATCATCGACATTTGATATACATGTAGTGCCTGGAGCGTTGTTATTATGCTCCAAAATCAGAAAAAAGGAAGGCTTGTTAAGCATTTTCCTGGCATCAGAAGGATGCTTAAGAAGTTTCTAAGCATCTCTAAGCCATGTAGAACTTGCCATCTGGCCCCCTTGTCCCTGATGGACATAGTTTGATAAACAATTTGATATAACCTCCCACATAACCCTTAGCTACTGCTTTACTGACATAAACTACCATATAGGCATCCAAGGTACCTGGGGTAAAAATGGGGTTAGGTTGCACAGCTAGGCTTGTAAAGATGCTAAGAACACATCCAATATACCTGGGGTAAAAATGGGGTTAGGTTGCACAGCTAGGCTTATAAAGATGCTGATGGTCCTTAGCCTGGTATAAACATGAACCTCTAAAAATTAGGTCCTTTCTGCAAGTGACACTACTTGCCTGAAGACATGAATGAAATGGAATATACTTCACTCTTAGTGAACTATCTTTTAAACAGTTACACTAAACTCTGAATACTGAAAGGATATGGAGAAGATAGACTGAATGAATCAGGTTCCATCAGTTATAGCTATATCTTTTCCAGCATTGTTAGTCTTTGCTTGCTTTTGTCATTGTAATCACTCTGCTGTTGATTTACATCTTATATTATAATAGGTTTGTAAGTAGATCTTTCTTTCTCATTTGTACTTAAAACTATCAAATGTATATCATATGTGGGTGGGCTTGCCGATCCATTTTCTAGTAAGAGTTACATTTCTTATTAAACCAGCAAGATAATGGACCATTATATATCCACTTCAGCATGAATCACTAAGAGTTCATAGGGCATTATGTAAAGTGATTTATTCTGTTTTTCTTACTTCAATGGCATCTCAAGAAATTAGATGATAGTAGTCTTGATAAGAATGAATTTTGTTAGTGTGTATCTGTAGACAACATACAGAAATGCAAAGCATAGATGTGCAGTTGTATTGTGTAACTAATGTACTGTGCTGCATCAGAAATGCTTATTTAGAAAACAGGACCTGGGCACTCCCAAATGGTTTTAAAGCCATAAACGTATGAGGAATGTGTGTGTGTGTGTGTGTGTGTGTGTGTGTGTGTGTGTGTGTGTGTGTGTGTGTGTGTGTGTGTTTGTGTGTGTGTGTGTTTGTGTATGTGTGTGTGTGTGTGTGTGTGTGTGTGTGTGTGTGTGTGTGTGTGTGTGTGTGTGTGTGTGTGTGTGTGTGTGTGTGTGTGTGTCTGTGATGGGGAAACTCTTCCATGCTTTAGTTTTTGCCTTTTTATTGAGCTCTGTAGCTGACCTTCAACTGCTGTGAATCTGTCCCTGTTGCATCATTTTATCTTAGTGTCTCAGATCCAAATCTAGAATGGTACTAAAGTCTCAAGATGGTGGAGTATTATTACTATCAAGTCATAATGAATCCTTTAATATCCTCTTGAAAGTTATAAGCATTACAAGGCAAAGCGTAAATTCACACAGCAATAATCATTCAGCCTTTCCATTTCATCTTTATTTACAGCCTTCCTCCTGGTATGCCTCGTAATACGATGCCAGTATCTACATGTGTTACTACCTTTAATAAAGCTTTGCTCTCAAGGTACGTTTCTTGGCATTCATGTCTCTAACACATAATAAGCTGGATATGATCAGAGACCTCACCACAGTCCTCTGTGTTATCATTAGATCAAGCTTGTTATAGCAAGGTTCTTATGTATAAACTTTGCAGTTAAATTAAGCAAACCTCATGCTGTCACAAATATGTCAGTCAGAAAGCAAAGTTTAAAAACTATTATATACATTTCACTGCCAATAACATATTTATTTACAATATGATAACAAAGAAGGTTGACTGGTCTTTTGACCATTTTCAGCTATGACCTGAGCTCAGTGAGCAGCAAATACAATACTTTTATGCAGAGCCGGTTCATGGTCAAACGGGGCCCTAGGCAGGGTAATCGATTGCTCCTTCCCCCACAGCAGTACTAATATCCCATTATCTGGCTGTCTGTTCTCAGTCACAAAAAGTACTGTTCTGAACTGTCAATGAGCAGGCTATTTCTTTTCCTTTTTTTTTACTTCTGCAGTGATTATAAATATTTGGATTTAATTTAAAATTATTTCAGATTTTACAGCAAAAATACTGACAATGATTTACTAAACAAAACAGAACAGTCGTATACTGAAAAGAGACTTAGTGAGCAACAGTAAACAACTCTTACATTGAAACTCATACTATTGAAAATGCTTCTGGCACTTAAACATCAAGACACATGCTGGGATTCATAGTCAAACAGCATGTAGGGAAGCATTAATTGGCATCTATGTGAAGGGCACAGGAAATCAAAAAACAAATGTGCAATACATTTGCTAGCAGCTTGGGACAGTCAACTGGATGTATGTGTCCATTTTCAGGGACAGCCTAGGAGCACTGTCTACTATGTGACTTGGTCAGTCACATAGTTGACAAATGAAGGCTGACAGAATCAAACCTTGCACTACAAAATATTAACATTACATGTGTAGAATTCATCTTCTCCAGTTTATTCACATCCAAATAATAACCACACTGTCAAAGGTCAACAGAAGGAAACCAAGGGTCATACCAAAAGAACATGGCTGATATGATGATGCTACTGTTTACTACAACCAGTTCCTTCCTTTACACCACAACTACTGTGGCTGGCAGGAACTAAGTATTAATACACATACACGCACACACACACACACACACACACACACACACACACACACACACACACACACACACACACACACACACACACACACATACACACACACTTATATGCACGCACACACAAACATAAATTACAACCACTGTAACATATAAATACATTCATAAATTATGGGCAAAGAATGTATCTCACCTCACTGCTCTCAAAACCATACAGGGGAATCCATAGTGCACATGCTCTATCCATTCAACTTCTTAGCTCAAATCAGAGACAAAGACCCAAAATCTGGAACAGATTTTAAATACTTCTCTAATATACTTAGCACTGCTACACAGACAGCTGAACAAAGTGGTGTTCTTCTAAGGAACTGTTAGGTTTGAATGCTGTTAGATACTACACTTGCCCCATTTTATGTTTGGAAGTGGGGTAGAACAAAGTATCTAACAGCAATTCAAGTTGTTTCAGCTTCTACCACTTTTTATTGCTGACCAGCATTGGCCTCTTTTATATTCTAGTAAGAGACTAGAGCTTAACAGTGCTTAGAGGTGTTTAACAATCAGTCTTGTGGGACTTGGGTACCCAGGTTGATAGCAACCTGACATTTGACCACCATGTTGCCTCCGTTGTACGGAAGGCTTTCTACATGGTCCACCTCATAAGTAAGGGTATTTCATCCAGGAACAAGGAGGTCACAACATCCCTGTACTCCTCCCTTATCAGACCCATTATCAAGTACAATGCCTCCTTCAGCATTTACCTTGCCAATCACATGAAGCGGCTGGAGAGACCACAGAGGTTCTTGAGAGGAAAATACATGGTCTCAAACACCTATCCACTACAGATAGACTAAAAGCCTTGTCCATCTACTCAGTCTCGTACAGACTGCTTAGAGGTGATCTGTGTATGGCAAACATGGCCATCTTAAACCCAGCCTTGATGGAGTTACTGCATATCTGTAAGTCAAATTCTACTCATATAACCGCATGCAAGGCTTCAACCTGGAATGAGACATTACTAGAACTTGTTGGCGGGATAGATTTGTGTCCCCCATCTTGGAATAGACTCCCTGTCCATGTCAACTAGAGTACCTCACTAACCCTCTTTAAGAGGAACCTGGATGAATGGATGGGAAACAAAAAATTCACCAACTGGGATCCCACCTGTGTCCCTGCTGGACAGGGGAAACAGGTACTGACTTTGTGGGAACATGGACATAATTCTTGGCAGAGCTTATAAGGGTCTTTGGGCCAAAAGCCTAGTATCATCCTATGACCCTATGAACAGCAATGTTTTTTTCCTGATTATAGAGCACAGTCACAACACTCCATGCACTAAAATATAGATGAACAGAGCTCTGATCACAGTCCTCTATGTTCTTTACAGAGAAGTAGTGTTTCTATAACATCATAAGTTGTACACCTTAGCAGACTTACTATGCTGCTTGTATGGATCATCACCATCTCATTTTTTTCACAGTGTTTAATGTTCCTGGTTTGAAATGCTGCTGTAATCAGTAACAGAATGTCTCTGTCTAATAACATTTGAAAAAATATCACACAAGGAGTTATGTACAGTCTTCAGAATCCCTGTTTTTTGTCATTCTTAACATTAAAAAAAAAACATTTCTTTAGTATGACTGCCCAGACTTTTCTGTCTCTGAATTTGTTTTTGGGTTTCATTGCCCATTTTTTTCTAAAGTCAGGAAGTTTAGCTGAAATTATATTTTATTGATAGCATGATGTTGTAAGTTGTTCAAATCATGTTTTTTAAATTCTGTGAATGCCTGCTGATCATCAGGAGCTCTTTAACACATTTAAGTCTGTGAACAACTGGCCTGTATCCTTAATTCTGTTCTACTGTTGCCACTTTCTAGAAAGCAGTGATGGTCCAAGCCAGACGTTTCATTTAATCTCTATAGATACTTCACATGTGGTTATCTTATGACCTCTCCAAGATGTTATTTCAGCTATGATATAACAGCTATGCAATGTTGGACCATCCAGTTAGGAACTCTGCTGAGACTGCTGCAGTTTAAAGCAATTACTGTGGTAAATTTTATAAACTGATTTGCACTTTGACCTGTTTACTGACTAATAGGAGCTCTTTGGAGTGGCCATTTCTTTATCAGAGTGGCAATCTTATTTCTAAAAGATTTTGCTCTCTGAAACATGCATGGGACTCAGTCAATGCCTCCAAGGCCAAATTAGGTGTGACAGAGGTAAAATATTGAGGTTATATCATAGCAGCAGGAATTGTCAGGTCCTGGAAAGAAAATCTTGAAGTAGTGTAAAATTTGCCTATTGAAGGCAGTGGCAATCAATTGAATGCACTTTTCTGGTCAACTTGGTACTAGAAGAAATCTATACCCCATTTTGCCTCTATGATATACCTTCTTACAAACTTTCCAAAGGAGAAGATGCATATTAAAGAAAAATAGATAGTAGAAGCAATTAATGCTTTCAAACTGTTGAAGGAAGCATTATGTTTACAACTTGTCTTAGCCTTCCCAGATTTTAGTAAACTATAGTTTATACTGATGCATGAGCTGTAGGCCAAGATGCAGTGATTTCACAGGACTTTGAAGGATAAGAGCACATTATAGGATAATTAGAGCTAAGACCATGTATTACACTATTAATAGACAGACGTTACATTGATCATGTCACTCTAGAGTAGTTTTACAAGCAACAGGATGGGAATACTAAGCTTTGTTGGTGGGCATACTCATTAGAGTCTATCAAGTTCACTGTCAAACATCTGTCAAGCTCAGCCTAGTACAATGTAGATGGCCTGTCCATGGCCCACAGCCCATCTTTCTGGCTTGAAAGGGGGGTCAGTGTGCCATAGTTTGGTGAGTCTCACCTAGGATGTCTTAAAATTGTTACGGTGTAAATAATATTGTAGCAAAATGTCGGGATAAGATGTCTTAAACAATTTCTAAATACTACTTGAATATAATGTGTTAAGGATCTGAACTTTTAATTGACATATACCTTCATTTAGCTGATATTTGACTCTGAAGAAGTCATTTAATCAGGCAGTACCTCCAAGTCCACCATTAAAAGGGACACTTGGGTCCAAAGACTTTACCCGGTTAACATATGTATAAAAAGATATATAAAAATAAAACAAATAAAGAAGGCCTTGCAAATAGTATGGTAAATTCTGATGTGCAGACAAAGTCTTGTTCTTCAAGAAAAAAGAGATATGACATTGAGTTTGGTAGAAGGTTCTTTTGAACAATGTGGATAACAAAAACTTATCTGATTGGTTTAATTTATTTAAAGAAGGGATATGACCATGGAAATCAGCAAAGTCTGTATCTCATTGTAGAAGATTTTTGTGCTGGAACGTTCTTGGATGTGTGCTGTGAAAGAGAAGAGACTACCTGGAGTATGAGACAATCCAGGGATATTCTGATGAAAATTCTATTCAAGAGGAAGTTTGTATTTAAGTTTTTCATTAAAAATATATATCTTTATAGAAGGATAAAGCCCTGACTACAGCCCAGCTAATCAATTAGTGGATAAGGTCCCTGATGGAGCAGTTAGCAGGGATGGATGTTACCACCCTTGGGAGAGGGTGGTTTTGTGGTTGTCTCCTTTGATGATCTTTGATGGAGGCTTGGAATGTCACTACTGAGAGGTGTGGTCCATAGGGGGATAGGGTAGGAACATGACTGAGCTGTTTCAGAAGGTAGGTGGAAATGATGCACATTCCCATTATACGGATACCTCCTTGGATATTACCACAGGGGCAATGAAGGTAGGTAATTGCTTGGTCATAAAATGGAATCTCCTCCTTGGATGTTGATGACCAGACCCCCCAGGATGCCCTTAAGATTCACACCGGTCTCCAGCCCTATTAGAGGAAGTGTGAAGGTGTAGTAGGTTGCAGGCACACCCAGTGATAGGTATAGAGGGCACTGGGTAGTGAGCCCTAGGATAACATGGTGGGGAGAAAAAGTCCACACCCCAAAAAGGAGTTATAATTTAAAGTAATTAATTAATTAATTAATTAATTAATTAATTAATTAATTACTTAATTTCATCTGTTTAATAGAATAATCCAGCTGAGCTAAGTAACCCAATTTCAATACATTCCCAGGGAGAAAATTTCCACAGTAAGTAAAAAATGAAATAAAAATAAAATATAATAACATATACAGATGGTGTACCATTTAGCAAAGAATGTCACAAAGTATGCAGGATGGTACAAGGATGTGTGCATAAATGTAACTTATTATTAATCTTGTGTATGATAGAAATAATGAAAGAGTTTTGAAGTCTATAGACGCAGAGATATTTGATTCAACTTCAGGTATTTAACAGTTCAGGATAAGCAATTTACAAAGAGAGTAATATTTCAAAATAAGATAGAATGTTAGCATTAAGATATTCAATATGAGATTCAAAGGACATGTTTATGAAATTATACTTATGTTATTGAAGATATTTGAGAAAATTAGAGGTATTAAGAGTATGTAACAGATGTTTTAGAAACAGTCAAGATTATAGTAAAGTGTAAGAGAGTAATAAAGACAGGCAATCAGATTAAAAAATAAATGATTAGTGCCAGGATTTTGCTAAGTGTTGTTTAAGCTGAAGCAAGAACTTAGTAGTCAAACATATTGATCTGATTTGTATGGAAATGCTGTTCTATCTTCTGAAAATGGTGGATGAAAAGAATGATTTGCCAAACCTGTTGGGGGTTTTGGTAGTTAACACTTGGATTTTAATTTAATGACTTCAGGGGACTTGTGGGGTAGTATTTATCCATGAGGTGTCTTAAGGCTGGATATTTCTTTGTTTGTTCAGTATGGTGTACAGTGTTGTGCTCTGTGGAGAGTGCTAGCTGCCCATCTCACAGTGTTGTTATAATTACATTCTACCGTGTGCAGTTAGGTAAGTTGTGTATGTATTTTCCAGACCTTGTAAAGTAAAGGGAAGAAATGGAATAAGATACACTCTTGCAATAGTTTGTTGAACATAAATGCATAATATAAAGATATCATCCATGGTGTCCAGTTTTTCCTTCCATCCCATGTCTTTCATGCTGCAAAGCATTCTCCAGTTATATTTTAATTGCTTTTAATGGACAATATAAAGAAAGCCTTCATGGAGTCTAGTGTTCTACAACCCCATGCACCATGCCTTTTATGCTGTTATGTTATTTGATTATATTTTAAGTGGTTTAAGACAAGATATAGAGGGAGTATCTCTGATGTGTAGTCTATACGCTTGTAAAGGTGTTCATACAGGGCATTTGTGTATACCTCCATATAGGAGTATTTACTGTCATTGGTGGCAGGAAGTTTATGCCATTGCTTGAGAGGCTATAGATTGCTTTGGAGAAATGTTTCAACCTTTTGGATCCTGGTGGGGGGGAATGGGGGGGGGGTCAGATTTGATTGTTACATTGAAAGTTACTGAATTATGGTCAGATCTTGCCAGGGAGGGTGTAATACATGGGGTGGTGCAGAGATCGACCATGTTGGTGAGCACTATGTCAGTGACATTCCAACCCCTTGTGGAAGTGTGGACTAATTGTTCCTGAGCATTTGTGTTGACAAAGTGCAGGAACCTTAGGATGAGCATGTTTGAGCTCATATATGTATCCCAATCGATGGAAGGATAGTTAAAGTCACCCATGCCTAGGGTGTTTGGCTTTATTATCAATGACTCTGTTAGGTCCAGCAAGGCACTGTGTGGTTTTTGTGGTTCATGTTGGTGGATCTGTAGCTAACAATGACGTGGGGAGGGGTCTTTCCTACAATTAAATGGACTAGGAGTGACTCTAGGGAGTCGTACTGCTTATCCAGTTTTGAGGTATATTTGTCTTTTATGAAGATGGCTACGCCTCCTCCTTTGGTTCTTTCACATTCATTTTGCACCCTGAATGTGTGGAAGGCATTGTAGATTTTCATGGCTGGAGTACTGTCTGTAGTCCAAAACCATGTCTCTGTGACTGCACAAACATCAATGTCTTCCCAAGTAAGTTGTGCCAGCACTGAGTGTAGTTTCTGATTTACACTCCTAGCATTAAGCAGCATAACCTTCAGTTTGTCTTTGAGGATATCTATACATCAGGAATTTTGGTATTAAGACATTGCCTAAAAAAGGCACTATGGAGGAGGCAAGTATCATGGCCAGTAACCGAAAGATAAGAGGTGACACATGAAGACCATCCCTGGCAAAGCAGCATGGTCTGTCGACCATATCATCCCAGGCTGGGAAATACTGGATTCCCCTGGACTGACACCAGTAACTAAAGCCAATTGTTGAAGGTGATAATTCTTTTGTCTGTATTGAGGCATCAGTCTGGGTGAAGGTAGAATGCTGCATAGGGCTATGGACATACCTGTCTGGGACACATAATCTGAGAGCTCAGTCCTGTCTCTCTTCATATTGTCCAGTGAAGTGCATCTCAAGTCATTTACTCCAACATGGACTATGGAAGAGGTGTAACTGTGCTTGTTGTTGAGAGACTTGAGTGTGTGCATGACTTTGCAGATCCTGACACCTGACAGGCAGCTGACTGTGACTTTCTACTTGTACATCCTGGTGAGGGGGACATCTATGTGTCTCACTATGGATTTGCCTATGACCAAGACATTAGTTTTCAGGTGTTTTGCCTTAAGGACTTAATGGGTGACAGACTGATACATTTGTTTTTAAGTGTAGTGAGTTCTGTTGGGACTGTAATGTGTGCAGAAGGTTTGCATTTGCAAGGTCTCTGCTCTTTTGGTAAGCTTCTAATGAGTACCTCTGCATATGTGAGGTTATGTACTGTGTACCTAGTTTGTTGAGGAGATGAAGTGTGTGTGTGTGTGTGTGTGTGTGTGTGTGTGTGTGTGTGTGTGTGTGTGTGTGTGTGCACCTTCTGACAACCTGTTTGATATTTGGTTTGTTGTTACCAGAGAGAGAGAGAGAGCATTTATTCTAGATCCATTGTATAATTGCATCTTTCACATTCTGTATTTGTAAGTTTTAGGAGTATATAGTTTTTACTATACAAGAGGCAATAGAAGCCTAGCTTTGTAAAAACACAAGTACCCTTATTAAGCATATTTAGATTGCCATTAATAACAGAGCGATTTTGTGAGCAGCAACGACTGGGCCTGTCTATGAGGGACATAACTTCCACCCCAGTAGTGACTTTACAATCACCCTACCAGTAGTGAAGGTTGTACTTGATCAGGGCCATTGAGGAGCACTGCTTCACATGCAGTGGGAGCCTATTACAGAACAGTGTGTCGCTAGGGGATATATCTGTCTCCCCAGCATGTTCTGTTTATGTCACAGGCTAGATTGAGAACCATGGCCCAAGTTATTCCTGTCCCATTTGATTTGCACATGTTCAGTATTTCCAGTAGAGCAGAGTCTGAGACATCTCTATAGCTCAGGCATAGGTCACCTCTCAGCAGCTTGCAGGATACTGAGTACAGTGACAGGTCTTTTAGTCTTTCCTTGTATGTGATGTTTGGAAGACCTGCATTCTCCCAGTCACAAATCTCTATTTTTTCCCCAGTTGCTACAGACATAAGGGAGCCTTACATTCATTTAATGGTCTGATAAAGCTGGAGTACAAGAGACCTATGACCTCCCTGATCTTAGATGTGATGTCCATATGTATGAAGGAGCAATGCAAAATGTGTGTCTCCACACTATGGACACATAGTGATGAAAGTGTAAATTGCTGTGAACATGTTCACAAGTCTCACAATACTGTGTTTGAGCTGAGAGGGGTACTATGTATATCATAATTAGCAGGGGTACTTCATTGTCAAAGGGGACAATGAGGCTTTGTTTTGTATGGTTCAGTCTGTGAGTTTGGCACCAATCTTTTGTCTCTGTCAGCCTGTTCTGTAATATGTTACCATCACTGGGGAAATCTATGTGAGTGGGTCTGATTAACAGTCATCTCCAAGCATGGTAAACCACAAGCCATCTATGTTTCTTTGCACTTAAGGGAAGTAGTTTCCACATATTTGTGGGCAAAGTACAGATCCTTGGGGTATTACATTGGTAAATGGCTAGTGGGGGGTGCAGTCCCCGACTTTGATAGTGTGTGTTCTGTTAGTGAGCCAGTTGGCTTTTCAGCTGGTACTGTAAGGCTTAATTCCCAGATGGGTCATTTTCACTATGAGACATGAACATGAGAAATTGTTAAAAGGCCTTGGATAACTGAACATAGGCAGAATGTCCTGTTATCTATCATCCAGGTCTTCGGTGTCAGTATCAAAGAAGTCCACGAGGTTCAATAGGAAGATCTATCCTTGACAAACACAACATGAGTCGACTCAAGTGTGTTGAAGGTCACCTATGTCCCTGTGGATAAGGTCCATGCCAATCCCTTCCCTAGCATTGCAGATAAGGCTTGTTTGGTTTATGGGTCAATAGTTGGAGTTCTGCATGTTACTAGATTGGTGAGCATTGCATATGGCACAACATTTGATATTACTCCCTGTAGTGTAGGTGATATATGTGTGAAAAAAGTACTGAGACGGCTGCAGGTTTGCAGGTAGAAAAGTGTATACACATGCGAGATATACCTGTTTGCACACTGCTTGAGTGGAATTGCTCAAGTTTGACACTTGGTATTGATTCTATGTAAAACACCTGCTACTTAACCAACTCTGTGGCAGCAGGTGTTAATACATTGATAATTTCCTTTTTTGGGGCTAGATGGTACTGAATTTGAATCCTTTTCTCTCTTTTTTCCCAGTGTTTGTGCACTGCGCTGCTTAGCACAAACAGGGGAAATTGATAAAAATTAATATCAGTTTTGGCTATGTTTATCTGGTGTACTCGAAGAACAGCAGTGTGTAAAGTGGCGCACCCAAAAATCAGACAGGACCCAGACAGCCAAAAATAGAAACCAGATGCATTCAATTAATACTACTGGGCATCACACCAACCCACTAAGCAACAGAGAATGGCATGTAACTGATCCTTTGGCAGCAGGTGTAAGTGTAGGGCTAGAGTGTTAGTGTGCAAGTTTTGTTTTACTGTTGTGACATTGCAGTTTATAGCAATGAACTAAAACATGAACAGCTGTTATTTCAACTCTCTTATGGCAACAGGTGTTAGTGTAGAACTGCTACACACATGGCCCTGGGTTCAAATACAGCATATTCCATGCATTTTTACTGTTGTTCCAATTCCCATTATAGTCACTCTCACTTATAACACTTGACATAGTGTACATGATATTAATTATATGTATGAAGGCTGAAACATTAATACTGTGTCAGTTATTTATTTATTTATCTTTGTATTATCATATTTATTATCAAATGCATGACAGTGGGTATACTGTGTACTATATTCCTAAGTATATTTCTGCTCTCTGAGCTGCCATGACCTTCACATTTGTCAAACACACATATACAACTGCCCGTGCATCAAGTAACTGTGAAGTTGCATTGCGTGCAACTGTTATGCACTGCTTACCATCGCTCAAATACATTGCTCGGCAGTGTACATCCCAAAGCACCATGTTTGAGCGATGGTACACAGTGCGCAACATTCTCCATTGCTCTTGATCCATGATAGGCATGGTAAGCATTCATGGAGAGGGTGTGAGATTTAGGGCTCAGAGATGGGATGTCCAGGCATCCAACATTTTTGTTGGACTCCTGGGGAAACATCACAGTGCCAGGTTGCTGCAGGGGGACTATTCTGGGCCCCAGTATAAATCAGAGACTTGGGATAGTTTAGTGTGGGCTGTAACCAGTGCCACCAGTATCCCCTGCACTGGTGACCAATATAAGCATCACTACAATGACCTCCAGAGGAGGATGAGGGGTACCTTTGATGTTTAGATTGAGACATTTAGGACAGAGGACGTCCCACAGATCTGTAAGTATCAACAACATAGAGTACTTGTAAGGCTTAAATGTTGAATATAGGCAAGACTGATATTCATAAAGATATTCTGTACTGTTCTGTTTTTTACACAGCTGCTACTGAAAGAGAGTACAATGTTGGGACCTAAAGTGCAAGATTGGTGAGGATGAGGGAGGCATGTGGTATGTATGCAGCAGAAGAGTAGTGTTATTGTAGCATTAAAAGTTAAAGATAGCTTGTTTGGTATTTTATACAGTGGTATCAAACTGAGCATGCCTATCTCAACTGTAAAATCAAGTATGTATGCATTAGTCTGTAGCACAATCCAAGACTACAATATTAGACTTTAGTCAGAGGTGGTGGGTTCAAATACCACATTTCCCAGATATACAATACTGTAAATTCTTCGGTTATCTGTAACTTAAAGGTTTAGAGTAAGAGTTCTATAGACGTGGCACACATGCCCTGCTGTAAACTGTAATTTGTACAACTGGATCACTCATATGTGCAATATATGCACATGTAAAGGCATACTTTCTTCAATCTGTGGTATAGTGTCCATCTGTTAGGGGCTGGTAGTCTTAAAAGTAAGAGTTATCTATTAGGGGTGGTAGTCTTAAGATAACAGCAACCCTTCTCTCTCTCTTTTTTGTTTTTGATTTTATGTTTTATTTTATTACATGTCGTCAAAATGTGTCCAGTCTGTGAATCAGCAAACTTGGTAAGCCAAAGGCCATATATTTTAGCCTGAACTGTTGAGAAATACATTTCAAAGACTGAGTGGTCAAGCACAGATCCCTGGGGTTTGTCAATGGTGACAGCTCTACTGATACAGGTTGATTCACCAACTTTCACATGATGGCAACATACACCCAAATATTTTCCCCACAAACAACAACACCCCCTGAAACTAGTCAAAACATTTTAACCCCCCTAAGGAAACCCACTGCTCTCCTAAAACTTAACATAAACATAAGAAGTATACTGAATAAAATATCAAAACTACATGCCACTCTGGCCCTTTACTCCCCTGACATAGTTCTTCTCACAGAGCCCTGACTAAAACCACAAATCAGTGGTAATGAATTTGTTCCCCCTGGGTATAATGTTCTTAAATGAGAAAATACATCCAAAAGAGGTGGAAGTATTGCACTACTCTTCAAAAATAGCCTGACCATTGATATGTTAGTCAATGACCAACCAAAGTTCAATAGTGCAGAAACAATATTCACCAAGCTAAAAATCAATTAAAAAAACTACATATAACTGGTACCTATATACAGACTGGCAACAACATTATTTATTTATTTTATTTATTTTACATTTGTTGACCGGGATGGTTCATCTGGGTGTGAGCCCATTTTCAGCGGAGGCCCAGGGAGAAAAGCTCCAATAAAACAAGAACAACATTGACAGGTACAGTGTCAGTTTTGCATAGAATTTAACAGAAATATCTAGAGACAATAAAGGAAGTACAATATAGATTATGCACTTCAGTGAAAAGGAGAAAGTTATTACAATATAGTAAAGTCATATATATATATATATATATATATATATATATATATATATATATATATATATATATTTATTTGTTTGTTTTAATACAGTAGAATCCATTCTAGACTGGACATCTCAAAATCTCCTCCAAGAAACAATCATACTGGGTGACTTAAATACCAACTGGTCCTCCTGTGACTCAGTCCACGCCACCAACCCCTTCAACCTACATGGCTTCAATCAATTAATAAAAAACACAACCTGAGTAGATAACGCATCTAAAAAGGAATCCATCCTAGATTGGATACTCACTAACCGGCCATCTCAATCCTACCTCTCTGGTTCCCTCCCAGACACCCTCAACTATCACCTTCCCAACTTCGTAATAAGACACCAAGTGGACCCAATAAAATCCACCATCCTCCAACAAATTTTATATACAAAGGATTTCAAAACTCAAGACTTCATATCTGCACTAAATCAATGTGGTTGGAGACCACTGTCATTGCTCTTCCTGGATAGTGCTGTAGATTACTTCAACAACGCTTAACATTCTAAATCACCTCGCCCCTATCAGAACTGTTAGAACTAAATCCAACTATGCCCCGTGGCTTGCCAAAGATGCCTGACTACTTCTAAAACAAAGAGATAAAGCATAGGACTCATGGCTTGACAATAAAACTCAAACTAATAGACAATTATACCTGGAACTAAGGAACAAAGCCAAAAAAACAAATTAGGACAGAGAAAAGGAACCACTATACAGACATCCAATCTAAACACAGAACTAACCCACAAAAGTTCTGGGCTGCCATCAATAAAATCCTGCAACAAGGAAAGACCAGTACTCCTCCCCCAAACATTGTTACCACCACCAATAATATTGCCACCCAATTCAATGCATACTTCAATAAATCTATTCTAGCCCTTGCTAATAATAATTCTCATATTACATACCCAAACCTACCATCCTCACCTGTAGACCAAAACTGCTTCTCCTTGCAACCTGTTCCTACTAGTACAATATATAAATATCTGAATAAACTTAAACCCACAACTCTGGTGATTGATAAGTTACCTGCAGAAAAAGCTGAATGGAGTAAATAATCAAGAGCACCAAAAATAAAAATGCAACAGTTTTATTCCACCACGATAAGAGTTTAGCGCTTTCATCAAAAGTACATAAAATTGACTTCTTCAGAACTACATGACACATATAATGCTGAATACTTCAAGATCACAGCCAAAGCCATCTCATATCCTGTTCTCTACTAATCAATCGCTCTTTGTCAGAACAACGCATTCCTTCTCCATGGAAAAATTTCACATATAATACCACTTCATAAAGGAGGTAACTCAGTGGACCTAATTACCGTCCAATTGTTTTCTATTTCCTTTGTTTAAAATCCTCAAAAAATGTATACATTCCCAAATAATGAACTGTCTGCTTACTAATAAACTGCTGATCAACACCCAATACAGATTCTGTCCCAGTCACAGTACTACCACAGCCCTTATTAGCTTTACCAATACTGTAAATCAACACTGTGACAATGGCATCCTTGTCTCCACTGTCTTCCTACATCTCTCCAGGGCCTTTGATACAGTCTCCCATGCCAAAATCCTAACTGCTCTCTCCAATCTTAATCTAAACCACTCCACTCTAGCCTGGTTTCAGGACTATCTAACTGTCAACAGGCAGCAAAATGGCAAAATTCCTTTTCTATCCACTTACCTATCATTTTGGGGGTCTGCCAAGGATTCATCCTCAGTCCTCTCTTCTTCAACAAATTTACCAGCCAACTTCACAGAGCTACCCTGCATGCCAGTCTAGTCCAGAACACTGATGAGTCCACCCTAATCTGTTCTGCCCCATCACTCCCTCAACTCCAGAAACTGACACAAGATTCCTTTGCCGCTGTTGAAACCTGGTCAGCCAACTCTCAACAAATACTTAACCCCCCCAAAAAATAGCTAATGATATTGTATCCCATAAGAGCCTTAGACACCATAGCTCCATTTACAATATACTCAGCTAACAACACCCCTATCACACCTGTCCAACACACCAAACTACTAGGAGTTATCATAGATCACAACATGAAATTCAATATGCATATTGCACATAAAAAACTTGGAATCCTATATATATATATATATATATATATATATATATATATATATATATATATATATAAAAAATATATATATGCAACAAGTACCTCACCAACAGCAGTAAAGCTACCATTGCAAGAACCAACCTAGTCTTCACCCTTTTCTATGCCTCCCCCATACTCATCAACCTAAACAAAGCAGACTTAGGAAAACTTATAACTTGCTACAATAAAATAGCTAAGTTCACAACTGACTGACCCTTCAGTACACATTACTGCCTAGCAATCAAGCAATTATCCTGATTAGAATTACGTAACCTGCTCACGTATAACGAACTTACAATAGCCCACCAAATTCTATATAATCCTGATAAAGTCTCTGCACTACATGGCCTACTAAATATCTGTTCTAACAAACGCCTACTAAGATCCACCAACAAAGTACTGGCTGACATAACCAAAAGTAAAAATATCTCTGGGGACTCCCTCTACTCTACTCTATTTCCATTGCAAAAACATGGAATTCCATCCCCCTAAATATTAGGACCACAGAAAATAAAAATAACTTCAAAGAACTCCTCCAGTCCTATCTAAACAGGTCTTGGATATGCAATTGTTCAGAATCTGGGTAACTTCCCATAATGGCACATAATTGTTTAGTATACAATAATCTATGTTGATCTTACTGTGCAAGCTTACAAGTGCTCCCTTTTATGTTCTGTAGTTAAACAACTTGTATTTATTGTATTAACCATTGTACGAATGTAACACCATATAACTGAATGAAATGTCAAACAACTGTATTGTATACTTACCACATAATGTTGTTTTATAATGCATACTTATTTGATGTTAATTTTATTGTATTAGCATACAACAGCTCCTTTCTTTTGCATTTTACTTTACTAACTTATGCATTCCATTTCCTGTACTAACCTTTCTGGAGCTTTTCTCCCCGGGCCTCCGTTGAAAATGGTATTTATTTTCTTTTGGACTCTCCCGGTAAAATAAATAAATGTGTTCTGTCAGTGAGCCAGTTGTATACCCATCAAATGACATAAGGTTTACTCCCCAGCTTGGGGGTTTCTTCAGTGATACCTACATGTGTGATTGTGTCACAGCCCTAGGCCAGATGATCACCATAGGCAGTATGCACTTGTCTTACCTTCATCCAGGCCTATCACACGGAATCCATGTGCTGTGACAACATCACCGATCACCTGCACATACATCTTCCTGATATGGTTGAATACACAGTTCAACACACCCTGCACACTGCCTATGTTCCAATACAAGGGTGTACATCTACATGCTTCCACCTAATGTGGGGGGACAGCATCTGATGTATGCATGTATAGAGACATCCTGACTTTCCTTGACTGTGAGGTAGACCAACTTGTCATCATGGACATCTTCTACTTGTACACTAGTAATATTCCAAGTGTGTGCAACAGACCTATGTGAGTTGTTACTGCTACAGCAGGTCAGTTCATTACATCTGATAGATGTCCTCAAAGAGGTCATTGAGGGCATGCATGATGACAACAATATCATTTTGTGGAACTTGAACAGGTCAAGGCATTTGACACAAATTCACACTGAAGTATTCAATCAACCCTGTCATATGTGGCCATGACCAGCTATATCACCAGAAGGGTAAACCAGTGTATGACATACATGGCGTCTCACTATGTTGAAATGTGTGACATGACATTCATCTGAGGTCCAGTGATCAGGTCGGTACATCAGGGGTGTCGGCTAGGCCCTTTACTGCCCATTAGTTAAAGGATGGACATCACAGGTGACATACACATGCTGTGTCCAAACAGCTGCATGAAGGACTACAGCTTGTGGGTGATCATTGACTCCAGCCGTGATATTAGTATAATACAGACAGTATCAACATATACCAGAGATTGCTACCACAGCCATGATAACATCTGCATTGATGAGACACATGCAGGGATTTGTTGAATCAGGAAACAGACACACCACCGAAGTATAGTGTGGACATCACACCCTATAATCAAACCAATAGGTATATGACCTGTGTTCTGAGATAGAGGGTAAGTAGTACATCCACCAGCATGTGGTCACAGTGCAGACTACTCCTTTGAAAGTAACATAACTACTGGGTATGTGAAGGACATGCACATCAGAGGCCATAATAATGTCATGGTTCCCAGCCTTCATCACACCAATAACTGTGTACAATGCACCCTTCTTCATGTACCTCCCTATACATCTTCCTGTGATATGTAATTGAAGTGTACCACCCATATCACAATGTGCTGTCAAACAACTTATTTCCCATACCTAGGTATTCTTTCTGGGGAATATACATGACTGTCTGATGGTGTGGAACACCAATAGGTTCATAGGTTTTTATTAGGCTAATGACCACAATTGCCTTTTTAAGCCTAGTCATGCATCCCAAATCTCTGACAAGTTCTGATACCCTTGATAAGTGTAAGCAGGGGCTTAGGAGATGAACAAATTACAGGTTGCCTGTGTCCATTAGAGACATAGGTGCCAAACCAGTGATAGATTTCCTGTTACCCATTCAATTGTTCAAGTTGCACTTGAATTGGGTTAAGGAGGAACTCTGATTCATATGGATGGAGAGCCTCTTCCAGAGGTGGGGTAGTCTCTGGGATATATATCTGTCTCTCCAGCATGCACTATTTATATCACAGGCAAGGTTTAAGTCTGTAAAGAAGTTAATTGTAGTGCTATTTGTTTTGCGGATATGCAGGAGGTCCATTAGAGTGGGGTCGGACAATGCCCTGTATGCCAGGAATAGACGTCCCCTCAAAAGCCTGTAGGAGACAGAATACAGGGATAGGGCCTTGAGGGGGTCCACATAGGGACTTTTATGTACACCCTGTATTATTTTAGTCAGAAACCTCTGTGGACATTCCAACTGTTGGATATACCTGGTTAGGTACATAGCAAAGGAGGGGGCATTGTAATCAATGATAATTCTATGAATGCCAAATACAGTGGAACAATGACTCCCTTGGACTTAGATGTCATGCCATTGTTTATAAGTTGCGCAACATAAAATGATTTCCTCATCACTGTAGACACTTGATCGTCAAAGACTAGATTACGGTCTAAGTGTGTTCCTAAGTCCCTGATTACTGGGTCAACTCTAAGGGGTTTGTTGTCAATATGATAGTTAACAGGGGTGAATGACTTCCAAAAGGATACTATTATGCATTTCTTGTCATTTAGTTTTAGTCCATGGCTCTGACACCAGTTTCTTGTCTTTGTCAGCCCTTCCTGGAGAACATTTGTGTCAGTGTGAGATTCAATGACAGCTCCTAATTTGCAACCATCTGCAAATTTAGTCAGGGAAAGACAATTCATTGACACTGGCCTTGACTTCAGAAAAGTAAATTCCAAAATGGAGCGGACTAAGGACCAATCCCTGATGTACTCCACTTGTGACTGCCCTGTTTGTAGAGGTGGACTCCCCAATTCTAACTTCCTGGGTCCTGTCTGCGAGCCATTTGGCTACCCACTGGGTGGCATATGGGTTTGTACCTAACCTCTTGAGTCTGTCAACAATGTCCGAGTGGTGTATTGTGTCAAATGCCTTGGCCATGTCAGCATAGGGAGTGTGAACCATTTTGTCCTCATCCATCACTTTGTGACCTTCTCAAAGAAGTCTACCAGGTAGAGTAGGCATGGCCTGCCTTTGACAAAACCAAACTGGGTTGGCTCCAGTGTCTGGAGGTTTACTATATCACTATTGATCATTTCCCTGATAATTCTTTCCATGGCTTTACATATAAGGCTTGTGAGACTTATGGTTCTGTAGTTTCCAGCATCTGTATATGGCCCATCTTTGTCCAGAGGGATGACTGTTGCTGTACTTCATTCATGAGGCACAAGCCTGTTTGGAGGCTACAGTTAAACAGAAATTCCAGAGGTCCTGATACGTCATGTTTCATGCTATTTATAAGGCATCCTGAGCTATTGTCTGGCCCCATTGATACAGTGTTCTTGGCCTTAGACAGAGCATTAAAGACCTGTTCCCTAGTGATAACAGGGGGAGTTATATTTGATGGTATTTCCTGAGGGAAGGTTGAGGGGGAGAGATGGAGTAAATTTGGAGCTAAATTTGTTGGTTAGTAGGTTTGCTATATCTTCTGGCTCACTATTGATGGCTGCATTTACAATGAGACCTGAACGCAATTGTGTATTGCCTTTGAGGTTGCAGATGTAGCTAAAGAATGTCTTGTGCTTGTCTTTGGATTGGGTGCCCAAATTTACCTCAAATTTGGCTTTCATGGATTTTATCTGTCCTCTGAGTTGTCTGTTTAGTTTGATGAGAGTGCTTTTACCCTGCTGGGTATTGCACTTCCTAATTTTTGCCATGGTTTTCTTCCTTCTGTTATACAACCTATTGATTTTGTGATTCCACCAGGGTGACTTGTTTTTTGAGTTAATTCTGTACTACTTCCTGGTGGGTACAGCTTCATCTATGCATATTAACATGCTTCTATAGGGGTTTGTGAACAGTTCTGCATAGACAGCAGTGTTCCCAGAGTTTCTGGGGCTTGAAACTTTGCCATGTTACCATGTAACAGCAGGAGGTTAGCCTTAGAGTAGTTCTTGAATATTTCAAGGTTAGCTGGGGGTCCAGCTTTTCTTTTTACTTCAAAGGAGACCATTGTGTGGTCTGACTTTACCAGGGAAGACATTACACTAGGGGATGTGCAGGACTCTCCCATATTAGTTAGGACCAGATGCAGTATGGTTGCACCCCTGGTTGGTGTAGGAATCTCTGTTCCTGTATATTTGGGTCATATAGGATTCACACTTAATAGTGGAATAATTAAATTTGCCCATGAATATTGTATTGGGTTGGATGGTGAGTGCTTCCAACAAGTTTGAATAAATATTATGGGTTTCCTGGGTTATAGAGGGGGACCTATATCTTGCAAGGAAGTGGTACTGGATTTTGTCTATGGTGATCTGAACATGGAGAAGCTCAAGAGCATTGTCCTGTTTGACAATCCTTGAAGTATTTTTATTTTTGATGTAAATCGGGATACCACCACCTTTTGTACCTGTTTGTGTAGTAACTGGTCTAAATATTTGGAAGGCATTATTGCCTTGCACTGTCAGTGTGCTGTTTGTGGCTTTAAACCATGTCTCAGTGACTGTCCAGACATCAGCATTCTCTAGAGTGAAGAGAGCTTCTAGGGAGTGGAGATTTTGCTTAGACTCCTAGCACTGAGCAGTAATACCTTTAGATTTTTTGGTTTTGATTTGCTATGTTGGAAGTACTTTCGGTTTGGAACTGCTTAAAAAATGCACTATGGGGGAAGACAATGTTTTGGCTGATATTTGAAAACATGCATGGGAGAGGTGCAGACCATCCCTGGAAAAGCAGCATGGTATGTTGGCCATCTCTTTCCATGCTGACAAATATTGCACCCTCTTTGAATGACATAAGTAAACACTAGATTAGCTGCCCTTGTGGGCCATTTTAAGTCTGCTTCTATGTGGCCATCTTAAGTCTAGACCTTTTAAAGTGGAGAAGTAAACTCTGTACCTTCAGTCTGTAAGGTAAGCACCATAGCAATTACTCCAGCCACTAACCTTGTTAAGAGCCGAGAGAATCAAACCCTGTACCACTGGAATTACAATGTCACAACTTTAACATCTACACTAATTGTTTGGTTCCAGATTTTGTGGCTTCTCTTCTCACACCAGGTAGAGTGCTGACACTACTATGCAGCATTGGGGTGCACTCCTGAGTGTATTCTCCTTTAGATGACATGCCTAGTAACTATGAATGTGTTGTTGGTTTTCCTGACCTTTCCTATTGCATATCACCAGGACACCTTTTTTTATGTAACATAGGCAATTTATTCTTCAAGTTCAGCAGGCATTAAATTTGTAGATGAAGCACTGAAACTCAAAGTTATTTGCCAGCTGCAATCTCTTCCTTAGTTACTCTTCTATTTATCAAGGAATTATTCAGATGACTTTTACTTCTGCAGAGATTATGTGTATTGACTGATTTTGGTGGATTATAATGACAGTAGTCTGAGAAGCCTTTTAGGGTTGAGATGTTCTGAAATGGATAGCCTAATCATTATTCATTCATACATTTTTGTTTCATTGCTTAATGGAAACATTTTCAAAACTGCAAACTTAAAACACACTCTAACAGGTGGTGCTGTATTAAACAAGAAACATAATTTAATACAAATCAGGAAGGTGAATCAAAGAATACATGCATTTATACATGGTCCTAAAAATGTGTTCATGGGACCCATGGTTTGAAAACAGCCCAGGAGGAAAACTTAATCAGCCACTGGATAGATTAATTGTTGGGTTTCACTGAATGTGAGTTTTAAGGGCAGAGAAGTTTACTGTTGCTCATTCTAAGTCTCCTTTGATTGTGAGACTATATTGTTTTGTTTAGCAAATGGCTATTAGTGTTTGTGCTATAACATTTGAAATAAAAGTTTTAAATGAAATCCAAATATCTGTAATCATTGTAGAAGTAAAAAAGAAAATAGTATGTCCACTGACAGGTTTGAACAATGTTTTATGGTAACTGGGAAGAGAGAGACAGGTAAGTAATGGGACACTGGAATGCCTGATAGGTGGGATGGAAATTGGGGGAGCCCTGATCCATAACCCTGTCTAAGATCCATTTGACCATGATCCAGCTCTGCATCTAGTGGGGCGGGTTCTGTTTTTAACTTAACCCTCCCTTGTCAGAGTATGTGTGACATATGTCAGTACAGAGTCCGCTATACCTTTAGCTCTGCTTTTGCACTATGCATTCCTTATATAAGTTTTGTACATTTATATTCCCACAATGAAGGCTACCGTGAAGCAGTCTGGTGTGCCACATTCACATACAAGGGTCACTTCTGTTTCTGCCACCACCTTCTCTGAGAGCTATGTTGACCCAGATAACCCCCTTTCCTCCAAAGATGGAAATATATATTATCTCTGTACTAAATCTAGCAAATGTCCAAACTACTAATCTGGCTACCTGGGTCATAGTCAAGACTTCAGCCCTCTAGATCAGTGGACCTGGTATGTCACCAGTGCATGTAAATGTTTGGCAATTACCCAAAACAATGTAATTTTTTTCAGTTAAAGAAAAGGTAAAACAAAACATAATGTGAGGCATTTCCTGTAGGAGACTGAGATCCTTTAACTATATCAGAGGACCATGAAATAATGGGAAGGTGATGTTAATGGGCAGCTTTCCTGCATCCTAATGATGCCTGAGGGGATATACTGTCACCCCAAATATGAGTAGCTTGAGTTTAAAAGGCAAAAAATACCCTTTTGGACAGGTAGCAGTGAAACTTCTTCTCTCCAATTAGTCACAAATGTCTTTATTTGTGAGTCTTTCACTCAGGTGAGATTGTCATCAGTAATGTGAATTGTGAACAACTAAAAGTGCAGTGAGGCTTCAGAAAGTCATTATCACTAGCAGTGGTAATGAGCTAATGTTCACCTGAGTAAGAATATTACCTTGAGACTTGTTCAGTAAGCACAACATTGAGTCCCACCCTTTGTCGGACATAAGAAGGAAAAGTAATAGAGCCACATTGAGGAGAAGCGTGGCCAGGGATATTTAACAACATGTTTAGTATTACATGGCACAGATGAAAGTTAAGTGTTCTTGTCTGTTTGTTGTTGTCTGATTAATTTCAGCATTTCACTGATTTCTAAAGCACGAGTATAAGCTTGTTAAAAGTAAGTCATGTAAGGAAAGCAGAGAGAGAGAGAGAGAGAGAGAAATCATACCTCCCAGCCTGCAGACATTGAAAAGAGGACAAAGGCTCCTGAAAAGTAGGTAAAAAAAGTCACTTCAGGGAAAGAGAGACAGAAATCATACCTCTCAACCTGCAGACATTGAAAATAGGAATAAAAATCCTTGAAAAGTACATCAAGCTAAAAAATATGGACATTTATTTAAAATAAAAACTGAATATTAAATAAAACATTAGTCTACCTGCTTCCAGTAGGAATGCGGAATACTACTCATAAACATGTCTAAAAACAGAAGGTGACAAAATGGAAAATATAAGCACAATATCAAAGAAACAGTGTAAAATTTGTAGACTTTAATGAATTGTATTGCAAAATTCTAGCACACAGGGAGATGTAAGATGTGTGCCCTCTTTCTTTAAATTATTGTTGCCATTAGTATGTTGGTCATGTAGTATGGTTTTCTGCCAAATAGACAGCTTCAAAAATTATTTTGATGAGGGAGATTCAGAAAATTGTACAAAGGGATAAATCAAGCTGTAAAATAGAAACATACCTGCAAAAATACAGACATCTTGTGCAGGAGTATATCAGGCATGAAAATAGGAATGTTCACCCAAAATAGGGACAGTAAAGTGGTCTTAGAGAAATTTACTTTGTTTAAATAACGAACTGCTGTCAAAGAACATCTAATAGCTAAAAACAGGGAAAATGGTGCCCGCAAGACTGAACTGCAATTAAAATTACCCTTGTCCACAACAGGTAAACAAAAAATGATGCAAGTTTCAAACAAATGTCTTTAAACTCCTCCTTTTTCAGTAGAGAGAAGCTGAAAAACAGTGGCACAAATAGTAGCTTTTAGTGAGGCTGCAGTGCTAGCTTTACAGGTCATACCTGACAACACTCTGGTCATTGTTTAAGACATATGCAGTGTATTAAAATACTTTAAACTCCAACACCTGCATCTTCTTGCCTTGAGTAAATAGTGTGCATATGGGTGAGGACATGTATCAGACTGCTATGTAAGAGATTAAACATGTGTAGGTATTTTCCTAAACATGTATCAAACTGCTATGTAAGAGATTAAACATGTGTAGGTATTTTCCTAAACATGTATCAGACTGCTATGTAAGAGATTAAACACGTGTAGGTATTTTCCTAAACATGTATCAGACTGCTATGTAAGAGATTAAACATGTGAAGGTATTTTCCTAAACATGTATCAAACTGCTATGTAAGAGATTAAACATGTGTAGGTATTTTCGTAAACTTGTATCAGACTGCTATGTAAGAGATTAAACATGTGAAGGTATTTTCCTAAACGTATCAAACTGCTATGTAAGAGATTAAACATGTGTAGGTATTTTTGTAAACATGTATCAAACTGCTATGTAAGAGATTAAACATGTGTAGGTATTTTCGTAAACATGTATCAGACTGCTATGTAAGAGATTAAATATGTGAAGGTATTTTCCTAAACATGTATCAAACTGCTATGTAAGAGATTAAACATGTGTAGGTATTTTCGTAAACATGTATCAAACTGCTATGTAAGAGATTAAACATGTGTAGGTATTTTCGTAAACGTATCAAACTGCTATGTAAGAGATTAAACATGTGTAGGTATTTTCCTAAACATGTATCAGACTGCTATGTAAGAGATTAAACATGTGTAGGTATTTTCCTAAACATGTATCAGACTGCTATGTAAGAGATTAAACATGTGAAGGTATTTTCGTAAACATGTATCAGACTGCTATGTAAGAGATTAAACACGTGTAGGTATTTTCCTAAACATGTATCAAACTGCTATGTAAGAGATTAAACATGTGTAGGTATTTTCCTAAACATGTATCAGACTGCTATGTAAGAGATTAAACACGTGTAGGTATTTTCCTAAACATGTATCAGACTGCTATGTAAGAGATTAAACGTGTAGGTATTTTCCTAAACATGTATCAAACTGCTATGTAAGAGATTAAACACGTGTAGGTATTTTCGTAAACATGTATCAGATTGCTATGTAAGAGATTAAACATGTGTAGGTATTTTCGTAAACATGTATCAGACTGCTATGTAAGAGATTAAACGTGTAGGCATTTTCGTAAACATGTATCAGACTGCTATGTAAGAGATTAAACATGTGTAGGTATTTTCCTAATGGTCCTTCCTCCTTCCTTAGTAGCTGAAACCCCCAGGTATAATGCTTTGAAGTTACTAAGCTGGGGGAAGATCTGTGGGTTCAGGCTAACAGCAAACAGAGGAGCAATAGTAGCAGTTATCTCTGATAATAACCAAAGTAAAACTTCTGTGTATCTTGGTAGTGAACAGAGACTCAACATATTTAAAGAGGCTTAACTAGAAACTCATCTCCCTGTGTGCTTAGAGGCTTTTTAATCACTTTCTGCATCCAGCAATGTTTCCTGCAAGGGGCTGCTGCCAAACCCATAGTTATACCTCTAATTTACTGGTAACTGAAGAAGGTTGTTAGTAAGTATTAGATCCAAAAGATAACAAATGTTATTTTGTTTTTTTTTTTTACCAAAATGTACTGACAAACTGGATCTCATGCAAAAATTGTCACACCACATCTGAGCCTTCCTCTTGTGGGATCACATGATATAAACTTTTTACTTCCATTGAAAGAAGGCAAGAGATGAATGTATGATGATTGAAATAGTTGCAATATTCCACATAACCTTTCCGTTCAGCAACAAAGTACCAGCCGGAAGTGAATCATGTAGCCATAGTCCTTCGTAGTTCTATTACATGAAGAAGACCTAATGGAGGAAGTATGAACACTGAGCATAATGCAATAATTTGGTTATTTGCTATAACATGAGAAATTAAACAAGTGCAATGGATTTTATGTAACACCTCCGTTTTTGTCTAAATGATTTATAGGATAAAATACTATAGATAATTTGCCATGAGCATAAAATGTGGCAAGGTCAACTGTAACTGGCACACTAAACTTCAGAACAGCTTTCAGGATGCAGCTTATTGGCTTATAACCTGTATTAGTTAAGAGCCAACTGAAATACCATTTTATATGTTAGACTACAATTCTGCATTATTACTAAAACTCATTTTATTGAGAAAAAAATCAGCGAAACCTAAATTTACCAAATGTTCACATCACCAGAAAATTTAACAGGGTATGGAGGCACTTGGCTAACATGGGGAAATTTGCCCTTTTCCTCACTGTAGTGTGATCCTTGAGCTTGCATATATAGTTGGGGGGTGTGGGAGGCACAGCCCCCACCTGGGTGGGTTTGACATACTGCAGTGCGTTTTTAGCTTTAATGTTGGCCAAGTGCCTCCATACCCTGTTAAAGTTTCCTGTGATGTGAACATTTAGTAAATTCAGGTTTCACTGATTTCATCTCAATAAAGTGAGTTTCGGTAATGTGGAATTTCAGACTACTCAAGTAGACCTATATATATATATATATATATATATATATATATATATATATATATATATAGTACTTTTATAAATATATATATATATATATATATATATATATATATATATATATATGTGTGTGCAGTACTTTTGATGGACAGTTTATTCAGTTGTTTGCTTTAAATGAGGAGACAAGGAATAGCTCATTTTAATAAAGCCTTTTTTTAATCTCCCTATTGTAAAAGTGGTGCTGTGTAGGACAGCAATTCAGTGCTCCCCAAAAATCCGTAGCTGCTACTGTTAAAATATGTCATTTTATCTTTCATGCTTTTTATTATGTTGCTCTGATTATGTATGCATATGAAAGCAAATATTGATAATCACCAGGGATCTCATTATGTTGGCAATCTTATTTATAGTTGTCTTCTTTAAAGATGTAGCAAGTATTCAGTCATAGATGAAATAACCTCTGCATCTGGTATATTACCTACTAAAGGCTGGCGCTGATAGTGTGTTAGGGAAATTTTCCAAAATTTGTGCATTGTATTGCTGATACCCACGTATTTGTTGGTAAGTGAAGATTGCTGGAGCAAGCATACATCCTTTAAAACTCAAGATGCAGTAGTACCTCAAATTTAAGCAGTCATTTTGTTAAATCTCCACTAATACCAGCTTGAAGTTTCCTGTTGTCATAAAGACAAAGAATCTGGCTAAGATACCAGAGTGCCATGACTAGAATCAAGCCTGAGCCCACAAGACAAACATCCTTTTAAAAGTAATCAGGATACAGAAACAGACACTTAAGCAGTACTATCAGGAAACCAATAGGTAAAAAAACACTCTGTAGGTCAGGGATATTTTTTTGTTTACCATTCGGAGACTGGATAAGTCCACTAGGTACAATTGTCCCTTTCAAGGGGCAACCTAGCAGCCCTGCCTGTTTATGTGATTGGCTCAGTGTTACCCAGTAGGCAACTAAAAGTAGAAGGAATCAAACATTGCATTCTGGGCACAGGAAACAGATCAATAACAGCTGAGAGCTTTGGTCCTATGTGCTAACTACTAGATTTAACTCTTCTGGGAACATGTAAAGATGTAAAGTTTACATGTGAACAATTGGAAACACTGAACCTATTAAAACCAAGAGATTGAAAAAATTCTAACAGCTTACAAACTGGAATCATTCATATTTAATATATATAATATATATGAGCGTGCGCGCGCGCATGTGTGTGTGTGTGTGTGTGTGTGTGTGTGTGTGTGTGTGTGTGTGTGTGTGTGTGTGTGTCTCCACGTATATAATATATATATATATATATATATATATATATATATATATATATATATATATATACATGTACATAATTATTTAAGTCAGTAAATTGCAGTGCAGTTGTTTAAACTGTTAAAAAATAGCTTATGAATCATATCATTTCATAAATCAGTGCAGAATGATGTGTTATAAAATTGCAAAAGGATAGTGCCAAGGTTTTTGAGGTATGCTCTATTAGTGACCATATGTAATGCACAGGTCAACATATGGGAAATGGTAAAGTTTTGCATCATTACATGCTTAAATTAATGTACTGGGGATTCAATAAACTCCATGTATGCTTTGTGCAGAGCCTACACAGAGTTTTTGTTTTAGCTTGACGGTGAGCAACGTGCATCAGCTTGCAATGCACATTAATAAGGCCCAGCATGCTTAAGCTAGTTTTCCTGTCTTGCAACAGTGTTACTGGCCATGAAACCTTTTAAGCAAATGTGGAGAGCAATTCCATGTAAGGCAGAGCACCTGAAGTGCGTGGATTTGACATCACAAAGGCAGGTCATCTACAGACCCTGAAAACTACAGACCCATAAGTTCCTTAAATCTTATCCCTAAAATGGTCGGAACTACCAAGCTACCTCACAAACTGATATTTAAACCGTCTGCTTGTCCTGCCCTTAGCTCAATGTTCACTTACTACCACCTAACAAGGCCCCTTAGATCTGAAGATCAGCAACTTCTGCAGGTTTACAAACCAAATCTTCCTCTTGGTCAGCTTCTAAGCCATCTCTGGAACAGACTCCCCATCCATGTGAAACAGAGTTCCTCCCTAACCCAATTCAAGTGTAGCTTGGACAATTGGATGGAAACAGGAAATTCACCCCTGTTTTGACTCCTATGGCTCTAATGGACACGGGCAACCTATAAATGGTTCTTCTCCTAGGCCCCTGCTTGTAAATGTTTTATCTCCCAAGTCCTGCTTACACTTATCAAGGGTATCAGAACTTGACAGAGATTTGGGATGCATGACTAGGCTTAAAAAGACCCTTGTGGTCATTAGACTAATAAACATCTATGAACCTATGAACCTATAAAGGCAAGTATGCCACCTGTTGCACCACTGACACTGAATAATGTGACTAGGAAACTCTGTGACTGACACTGGCAAACTGTAACTCTTAGTCATTTATAAAAAAAAATAAAGATTAAAGGAGACTAGGCAGTCATACTGCTGAACCTCTTAGCACAAGAAATCTGGACAAAGCCAAAAATAATGGAGGGACTAAGCTCAAAAACAGGGACAAGTTTTAAATATTACTTATATCAATGAAGAAAGTTGTTAAAATAAAAGACATACTGTGTCACCATACATTTTCTGAAGGATATGAAGTCTGAAATGGAAATGGCTGCCATTATTTAGTGAATTCATTCCTCACTGATTTGCCAGAAAACCACATATTATATGTTGAACACACCAAAAATACTACACAAAAATGCGGACATTCTGGACAGTTGAGATGTGTGCTGGCAGTTGGTGTGAAAGTTTAAGGCATTTATTTGCTAATAGTCAAGGTTTAGGGTTTGACTCTGAGTAGTTATTTAACCAGTCAGCAACCTCCCCCCCCGACAGAAACACACTACTTACTGAATCATTGAATCTCTTGCATGGATCACTTAAACTCTCTGTACACACATAATCTCTGCACTGGTTGAATCAGTGGCTTGGCTTACTACTGAATCATTGGGTTGGATCACATTTTTAAAATCTATGCACACACACAATCTCTACACTTGTTGAATTGCTCACTTGGATCACTTAAAATCTCTGTGCATGGGCGCACACACACACACACACACACACACACACACACACACACACACACACACACACACACACACACACACACACAATCTCTGTTGAACCGCTGGCTTGGCTACTTACTGAATCATTGAATCATCATTGATTTTCTGAATCACCGAATCACTGGCTTGGATCACACAAAATTTCTGCACACACTATCTTTGCACTTGTTGAATTGCTGTCTTGGCTACTTGTTGAATAGCTGACTTTGATTACTTAAAATCCCTGCACTTATTGGGTTGCCAGATTGGTTCACTTAGGACTTCACAGTGAATTGCTGCACTTAAATCTCTGGCTCAGCTCTAAATCCTTGTTACATCATCATCATAATCAACCTGCTTATCCCTATTTTACTATATAGGGTCGGGGTGTTGGGTTAACTGTCACCATCTCTCTTGATTCAGTGCCACACTCCTGCTTTCTTCAACACTCATGCCTGACTGTTGCAGATCTTCTGTCATATAATCCATTCACCTCTTTGCTGGACACCCTCATTTCCTCTTACCTTCTTCCCGTCTGTCCCTAATCTTCCTCATCACTTTGTCTTCTGTTTTTCTGCACATGTGCCTGAACCACCATAATCTGTTCTCTTTGATATTTTCTGCAATTGGAGCTATTTTGGCTTCTGCCTTTATGCCCTCATTTTTCTTCTGTCCCGTAGTGTGCATTCAACTACCCATCTCAGCCACTTCATTTCCATCACCTCTAGCGTTCTCATCTGCTCTGCCTTAACTGCCCAGGTTTCTGTACCATACAGTAGTACTGATCGCACCACTGTTTTGTACACCTTACGTTTCAGCTTATTTGGCATTCTTATGTCATAGACTATGTCTGATACTCTATGCCTGTTGGCTGCAGCCCCTCTGATTCTAGCTTTGGCCTTTTCATTTGGACTTCCCTTCTACTCAATCACCCCTCCCAGATACTTGAAGCTATTAACCTGTTCCACTATCTTCTCTTCTACCTCAATTCACAGCTTCTTCTGATTTCCCCAATTTGTTGCCATTACCACTGTCATATATGTACTTAGTTTCATCCCTTGTGCCTTCAGTTTTGAATCCATTCCCCTATCCTTTGCTGAAGTTCTTGCTCAGAATCTGCTTTAATGTCACATTGTCTGCACACAGTAATTTTGATTATCTGTTCCCTCTAACCTGCTTGCTATTGTAACCCATCACCAGTTTGAACAGCAGTGGGCTCAGAGCTGAACCCTGATGCACACCTACTCCCACTGGGAACCCTTCTGTGAGGCCAAACACTGCTCATACTTGAATCATTGGGTCCTTGAACATAGCCTGCACTAATTCTACCAATGTTTCTGGGATTTCAAACCACTGCAGTACTGCCCAAATCAGCTTTCTTGAGACCTTATCATATACTTTCTCCAAGTCTAGGAATGCCCATTTGGACTCTTTCCTCATCTCTAGCTTCTTCTCAACTATCTGTCTCACGACAAACATCAGGTATGTTGTGCTGCATCCTTATCTGAATCTGAACTGCTAATCTCACATCTTACTATTACTCTGCATATCCATTTAGCACTCACCCTCTCCAGAAATTTCATGCTATGTGAGAGGGGTTTGATACCTCTGTACTGTGCACAGTTGTGGATGTCCCCTTTATTCTTGTAAAATGGCATGAGTAAGCTTATTTTCCAGTCATCTGGGATATGTCTTTCTCTCCAGATTGCTATGAGTACCCTCAGGAATCCATTTCTCCCATATCTCACCCAGCATCTTTATCATATCTGCTGTGACTTCATCTGAGTTTGCTGCTTTCCCTGACTTCATTTTCCTAAGTGCTGTTCTTACTTCTTCTAGGGTTTGCTCCTCTTCTTCTATCATTGTAGGCTGTGTCTAGTGCAGTAGAGCTTCTGAGGGCTTTTCTTCATTCAGAAGCTAATAAAATACTCCTTTCATCTGTCTTTGATGTCCTGTGTCCTTGTAAGCAGGTTGTTGTTCGCATCCCTTATGAAGGGTATCTGACTATCTTCTTTACCTTTCTGTCTTTGTCTTGCAACCTGATATAGTTTCTTTGTGCCGCCTACTGAGTCACTTTTCATAAGCTGGTAGAGTGCCTCGAATGCCCTATTCTTTGCTATTGCAATTCCTTTCATTGCTTCTTTGTTAGCCATCCAGTATTCCTTCCTAGTTTAGTCTATATTTTCTATCTCCTACATCTCCTACGCTCTTTCTTTCTTTAGATGACTTCCTGGACTTCTGCATTCCATCACCAGCTTTCCTTATGTACCTTATTTCCATACCTGGCTCGGCTACATCTCTGTTTTGTGGGTCTATATTAAAACATTGAACTCTTAAAACAGCGAACGATGTTTCATCGACCCTATTTCAGCGAAAGCTGAAAATGATGACACCTCAGAACAACGATTTCTTTCCTAGGGAAAGAAATCGCTGTTCTAACCAAAAAAAAAAAAAAAACAGTACACAGTTCCAAACACATACACACCTACCTTAACCCTAATTCTACCCCCCCCAAAAAAGTTAACAGCTGAAAACACATATGCACGTAACTCAACCATACATCTAACACACAAAAAAAGTAAACATTTTAAAACATATACACTTACCTTAACCAACACCCTAACCCTAAGGTCAGTAACTCTTGCACATTTATGTTCAGGAGCTATACCGGATAAGGGAATCTCTGAGACCACACTACAGTGCAGAACACGGCAAAACAACGAAGCGGTCAAGCGACTTCTTTCCCAGGGAAAGAATTTGCTGAACAGCCACTTCGCTGTTTCCCCTGTTCGCCCTTTAGGTGTCAATGAAAACACATTCGACAAAATGCGTTTTCGTCGTTCTAATAGGACCCCTGTTTTGCAGTCCTCACACATGCTATTTTGAGGCACTGCCATTCTTCTTCCACTCCACCTATTTCCTCCTATTCTTGCTATATTACAGCTCTGAGTAATTTCGTGAATTGTTGTACTTTCTCTCCAGACAACTTCCAGGTCCTCAGCTTGATCTCTGTTGACCTTAGAGCCCTCTCTGACCATTGCTTGCAGCTGATTGTGGCAACCAATTGTTTATACTGGGGCTGATTGTTTCACTGGAAATGACTTTGCAATCATAGATTCTGCACCAGTGCCCTTTTCTTACTAAGAGAAAGTCCACCTGAGCTGCATGTTGGCCAGTCTTGTATGTGATCATGTAACTCTCTCATTTTCTGAACCATGTGTTGGCTACAATCAAGCCATTTGCCAGAAGGAAGTATTGAGTGGCCTCTCCTTTATTCCTGTTGCCCAATTCATGTGAACCCAGGCAGACCTTATATCCTGTTTCATCTGTCCAGATATGTGCATTATCCATAATCAACACAAATTCCTGTTGTTCTGCTTTATCTAGTAGGTACTTCAACTGCTGTGTGAATGCACTCTTTTCCTTTCTATCACAACTCTGTTGTGGGCCATAGGCTGAAATTATGAATATGACCCTTTCATTACACTGCAGTCTGAGTGCCATGAGTCTGTCACTAATTCTGATGATAACCTTCACTGCCTTCTGAAGCCTCTCTTTCACTACAATTCTCACACGTTTTCTAGCCTGTCTTCCTTCTGAGTAGTGGTTCTGAGTAAAATCTTTGTTTGCTGACCCAAAATTGAATCACCCATGGTTTACCTTAGTCAAAGTCAAGTCAAAGTAAACTTTATTATCATTTGGACACCACAAGTGAAGTCTAAATGAAATTATGTGCATCATGCTCGAATTGAGAAGACGAATACATACATACAATTACACATGCTTGGAAGAGAGACATATAAATACAAACAATTACACGTATATCAGACCTAACATTTACCTTTCTATTAGACAGTTATATTATTACTTATTAGTACAATTATTCTATACACCACTATAGCAGTTGATTGGCTCCGTATTGCACCAGTACTTATTACACAATAGAATTCTCATGTTCTCTATATTATGAGAATATCTAGCAGTTTGTATCGCACATAATTGTCTTGTAAACTAAGTTGGTTGTGATGTCTTATTGTTATTGCACTATTGTTTGGTTATCACAAGACTTGTCAGTGTCACATATCCCTAAGATTAATACCAGAGTTCAACAGTCTAATAGCTTAAGAGAAAAAAATGTTCTTGAACCTGGTTATTTTACAGCGTACACTGCAGTATCTTCTGCCAGACAACAGGCATGTGAACAGGTCAAAAGCAGGGTGAAAAGGATCACTTGTTATTTTTGTTGTTCTGTCATAAAACGTGTCATGTAATAATATCGTCTACTCAGAGGCGATCTTTGCTTAGCATACAAGGCCATGTCAAACCCAGAGCTGTTGGACATGCTACACTTAAAGAAATCCCAATCCCTCAGAGCCACACGCTCCAGGGATCTAAACCTTGTCATCACAATAAACAAAACATGCTGGAGGGATAGGTTCCTGACCCAGAGACTCCCCAGACTCTGGAATAGATTGCCCATACATGTCAAGCAGAGTGCCTCTTTGGTACTCTTCAAAAGGAACCTTGACGATTGGATGGGAGAAAGGAAATTCACCCCGGGGATCACGTCAGTTGCCCTGCTAGACAGGGGTCCAGGGAAGTAAATAGTGTGGGAAGAAATAGCCAGGGAATTGTTATGGCAAGGCTTGTATAGGCCCTAGGGCAGATAGCCTAGTACCAACCTATGAACCTATGAACCTATGTATAGAACCTTTATCTCTGGAAGTTTGGATCCTGTTATTTTCTTAACAACTCTGACTGTCTTTTTTAGGGCTTTTTGATCTGCAGATGAACAGCTTTCATACCACACTGTGAAGTTGCACTGTAGGATACTTTCTATTTTACCACTGTAAAAGGTGGAGAGGATAGCAGAAGGTAAGCTTGCTTTCCTCAGTCTCCTCTGGAACTGCAGGCATTGATAGGTCTTATATAATATGCGACTGGTATTGGTTAATGAAGAAAGATCCTCCGCTATATAGACCCCCAGGAATTTTGTGTTCTTTAGCCTTTCCACTACCTCCTCATTTATGAGAGGAGAGTGATGTAGTTGTACTCTCCTGAAATCTGTTATGATCTCCTTAGTATTGCTGACATTTACGTCAAGATTATTCCTAACATACCAGTCAATCAGAGAACTCACTTCTTCTCTGTAAGCTTTTTCTTCTCCTTTGCTGATGAGGCCCACAACTGTAGTGCCATCTGCAAACTGAATGATGTGGTTGGTGTTAAATCTGCCTTTACAGTGGTGGGTCAAGACAGTAAACACTAGAGCACTTAACATACAGCCCTGAGGTAATCCTGTGTTGATAGTGATGCTCTTTGAGGAATTCTTGCCCACACATACTCTTTGGGGTCTTCCAATCAGAAAGCCCAGGATCCAGTTGCACATGTGGTTATTAACACCTAGGTGGACAAGTTTTTCTATTAGCTGATGTGGGATCATTCTACTGAATGCTGAACTAAAATCAATAATCAGCATTCTGACATAACAGTCCTTATTTTCTAGATATGCCATTGTGAGGGTCTATATTAGAACACCGAGCATTCAAAATGTCGAGTGTTCTAATATCGAACCCTAGCAATCGAAAAAGAAAACATTGAACATTTGGAACAGCAAATTTTTTCCTAAGGAAAAAATTTGCTGTTCCAAAACACATACACACAACACAAGCACACCAAACAAACAGCAATCCACACACATACACCTAAACTCTAACACCTAACCCTACACTAAACTATACAAACACCACTAACTATCCACTTACCTTAACCCAAACCCTAACCCTAAGGTCCATCACTATCGCACAGTCACCTCACCCACACCCTAACTCTAACTCACCTAACCCGCCCTAACCCACACTTCCACACAATCGCACACTTACCTGAACCCGACCCGTAACTTTCCACCAGAGCACTGAAAATATCGAAGCAACAGAAATGGGCAACCAAATTCTTTCCCTAGAAAATAATTCGGTTTCCTGTTACTTCGATATTTTCAGCGTTCGCTGAAAATGGGTCGATATTAGAACACCTGACATTTCAAATGTGAGGTGTTCTAATATAGACCCCATTGTGAGATGCAGTACAACAGAGATGGCATCTGCCATGGAGCAGTTTGCACGGTATGCAATCTGCACTGGATCAAATGCTGCTGGGAGGTTTGCTGTCAGGTGTTTTTGATTAATCTTTCAAAGCTTTTCATGACGATGGATTTGAAGGCCACTGGTATATAATCATTAAGGCTAGCAGGAATAGCATTCTTCAGTAGTGGTATAATGTTTGTGTTTTTAAAACACTTGGGTACTTTCACTTGGCTGAGGGAGATATTAAATATATCCATCAGTACAGTGGTTAGTGCTCAGCACTGTCCTTTAACATGGAATCAAGAAAGAACAATACAGTGCCCAAATACTGCAATGAAGCTGTAGCAACCACTAACACCAACACTCAGCACTGCCAGGGGACCAGAAACTAGGAAGAAGCATGTATATTTAAAAATAAAAGTTTAATATACTCCAAATCATTCCCATCATACAATCATCATGATTTGTGTTGGACTGCTTTTGGGATGTTATTAGATTCTACTAGGAGTAAATTAAACTTTTATTTTTAAATCCTATTCTTCTTCTCCTAGTTCCTGGTCCATAGCAGTGCTGATTGTTGGTATTTACAGTCTTTTTACACCTTACCTAAGATGTTGTCTGGCCCAGCAGCCTTTCTTGGATTAACCAGACACAGGGACTTTTTCACCTCAGCTTGGTTTAGAATGAGCAGTTCATTGCCTGGGTCTGTAGGGAGTAACGTTGCCTTGGAGCAGCTCCTCTCCTTGAATCTGCTGTAGAAGGTATTCACCCTATCCAGGAATTCTGTGCTATCCACTCATTGAACTGATGGTGGTTTGTATTCGGTAATGGCTTTTATTCCTTGCCACATACTCCTGGAGTCCCTCATGTCAGTGAAACATCCTAGGTTTCTGGGTCTTGCTCCTGTTTAGAGAAGTCTCTCACAAGTTCCTGAAGTCCTGCTGTTTTCTAACAAAAATTTCCTGCTAGATCCTAAAGCCTGTTGTGTTAATGGAAGTCTTCAGGCCTGTTACTTATGGAAGATTTAAGCAATAACCGATGACGTGGTGTATTGAAGATTTACCCATGGTTGGCGTGGTTTAATCACACGGGTGAACCCCGAGTGATTAAATAAAGCCAACCATGGGTAAATTTCAATATACCACAACCACGGATTCAGTTATTGCTATTATACAATGACATTATTTAAGAAAAAAAATACTTAGTTTTCTTAAATAATGTCTTTGTATAACAGCACATTACTGTTCTTCCGCCGGTGGTGGTATACTGCTTCCTTGTGTTGATGTACTGCGCATGCATATACGACTTGCTTTCCTACGCATACCCAGTACATCAATGCTTTGAAACGGAAGCAACAGAGAAAAGAAAGTCTTTGTTGCTCTGTTTTTATCTTTTTTTTTTTTATTTATTTAAAAAAAATGTTTCGGACACTTTATACCAATGGAAAAAAGTCCGGGAGACCAGACCTGTTTCCGTTGATATAGTGTGGGATTTAGAACGGGCACGCTGGCCAATCAGTGTGCGCATTTTGGAATATTAATGTGGGGTCATTATATAATTTTGTTTTTATCACCTCCCGCACCAAGCCAACATAGGACCACAGTTAACACAGGCCCTAGGAAGCTGCCTAGATCACGTAGTGTTGGATCTGGCTCTGACCAGATGACTGCCTTATGACTTTCAACCAAATAGAATGAACAGACAAACCAGAAAATATGAAAGAGATGATGGTCAAAAGCCAGTGAAGAGAAAACACACATAGAAAAAAGTACAGATGTTTTGGTTAATCCTCATAGTAAACACTTAACTACTACCAGTCTACAGTATTTAGCCTTCCTCAATCTATGTAAGCACATATTACTCCTTTATCTGATTGAAGATAGGTTCAGATATCTAGACTCATCCAGGGGTGAACTGCAATAAACCCCTGAGAAGCCAGCATAGATGATAACAGTGTGCACCAGGCTGCACAGCATGCTAAAAAGAGCACATGGTAGTCTTCCAGCTGCAGGTATGGGTGAACTACCCAAAGAACTCCAGATTTCTGAAGATGACATCCGACAGGTATCAGAGGAGGAGCAGGAGGACATAGGTGGCAGAAGACACAGGTGTAGGCAACATATGGTGTGACCACAAGTGCAGGTTCAGGCAGCAGGGCAACATCTAATTCACAACTTTGAGCCAGAACAAGCCACGTGTACATGAGTAAATAGATTAAACACTGATGTTCATGTGTTGCCCTACCACAGCAGAACTGATTGCACCAAATGGCAAGTACCTAGTCGATGTACAGACTAAACGTCAGACATAACACCATCATCATAACATATATCAATATAAACATTTACAAATCTGTCACAACTGGGATGTTCAACTCAGGGGACAACTAACACAAGTTTGCACACATACTTAAATTGTTATATCAGTGTATGGCACACATTAAGGGACACACATCAGTGCAACACACCCTATCTCTACACTATAATAAGCTGGAAAAGGAAAATGACACATGACATAATGCAGAACCTATAAATTGAATCACTTATTTTTATTAAACTGTTGGACTTGTGGTATCAGATGTGTCAATAAACACAGACAAATGATATTGTCATTGTTCTGCACAGATCATCATTGCCATGGGGGTGAGAATGACAGTACTGAACATAGTGGATCAACTGTCTGTGTTACTCTAATGCAATCTAGGGAGCCCATGATGATAACTCTTAAAGTGATTTGCTCTGCTCCTACTACATATGGAAACATTTGACCTAATTTACTCCACAGAGGAGACTAATGGGGTGATACCACCATGCTGATGTGAAGGAGCATGATTGTGATGTGACTGTCTGGTCATGACTGTCAGGACCACAGATCGGCCAGCAGTGGAAGTGTGTGCATGTTGAAGCATAGACACTGATGCCTGATGGGCAAGGTTAGTTTTGCTGAGAAAGGGGACTGCCTCTCCCATGTGGCAATCAGCTAAGCACAATCAGGGCACACAAACCCTGCTTTTACTATGGCACTGCTGTAGTACTGAAGAGGCCAGGGTTTCTACTGGCCATGCCCCTGATAGCATATTTTCATTCTGAGCAGCTAATGAAGCCATTACATCATTGTGTCTGAGCTCATGTCCTTCATTCAGTACATGCTGCTGGTATGCAACATGATCTGTAGCATAGGTAAGAGCATAGTTGTCACTTCCATGATGTTGCTGGAAACATTAATTTGCATGCAGGAGTAGGCAGACACCCTGTGACACCTGCCCGTGCACTCCAGCTGCATGTCTCTGTCTACTGGGATGGCCAGTATCAATGTGCTGTGGGGAACTGTCAACATCACCAGCAGTCTCAGCTTGGATCTGTTATTCATTTGGATCATCCTGTTCACCATCTGATGTCCCTTCATTATCAGAATGGCCAGACACGGTTCCCTCCACATCTGAGGCTACAGCTGCATCCACATGACTGTCACCATCTTGCCCAGGCTAATCACCCTGCCAGTGTCCTGTGTGCCAGGGGCCATGCTACCATACTGAAGCACATGAGATCCCACATTGTGAACACTGCATGGGCTAATGAAGGATACATACAGATATTTGTTGTGCAATAAGAAGAGACAGATGACACAGATCAGGACAACATGCTTGCATCACATGCTGGATATCATTAAATATGACACATATGTCTTACTGCGATGTTACAGATAATAATGACTTACCATGAAGGCTTGTCTGTGTATGGGTCACCGAATCTACATAGCAGGGAGTAGACACTTAGGTTACATATCAAACGTACATGACATATGTAATGAATACAAACAAAACACACACACCTGACAAGATCTCCTGGGAAGATGGTGTAGTAGAAGAAGGATGAATTTCAAATAGTGTAGGGAAAAAGTCAGCATTCTTAATCAAATAATTGCCATCACAGACTACTTGAACAACATTAAGACGTAGACATATAACTTGCCTGTGCACTTGATGATGATGGTGCAGTCTGGCTAGGAATAGATAGAAGGACACAGTATTAATGTAAGACAACAACAGGAGTAACAGCAATGACATATGAAAGATAATTAATAGCAAACCAGGTGCTGTTATGAGTCTGTGTCCTGCACTGAAGATCCTGCAGTGGAAAATTAAAGAGAACAACAACAAACATTTGTTTAAGCCCAGAGAAATGCTTGTCTGACTGATTCCACATATGTTTTCAGTTATGTGTTGATATATGTTATTTCTTTAGAGTACAATGGCCAATGGTTGTATGTTTCAGTCGCAGGTTTGTATCTCATATCCTTTTAACATGGTTGAAAGATGTAAAAGCCCATGTATAACACTGAAAAATGTGTATGGTGATTATCTAATGTTCTTCAGAAGTAAATTTTGTAGAACAGGATCTGAGAAATGTATATCCCTGTTAATTGAGGAATACATCTTTCATAGATGCTCTTTTCTTTCTTCAGGCAATGAGGACTGGACCAGAAATTGTGCCCTGAGCATTAAGCAGATGCTCAGGCTTGAGGAGCAGTGGAGGAAGAGTGGTATGTTGATTACTTTTTCAGTTTTGTTAAATGAAATGCATCTGATCCTTATTACAGGCTTGTATTTTTTGCATTACCATGTATATAGCTTAGAATGTCACAATACCCATCATGCACCAGTAAGGTAAGTGCAATAACCACACTACAGCTGTGCTTAAAACTCTTATTTAAAAAAGGATGAAATATCATTTAGGATCAAGCCATGTTTTCTGCAGATATTTTTCGAAATGTAGCCCACAATGTAAATGCCAGTCAGGTTTGTATCTCTGTCACATATATTGGGAAGTGCATGTTTGAGACAAGTCTTAATGATGTGATTGTTGCTAGTAATGTATGGGTTTACATATTTGTCTGTTCCACAAGTGATTGACTTGTTATGCATAGCATGCCTATTCAAAGATTGAATGGTTGTCTGCTGTGTCAGTGTTCACACTGTTGTTTACAGCCTGTACAGCATGTTCTTCAATTCAATGTTTGTATTGCATCTGTGTACAACACCTTGTGTGTTTTTATTACAATGCACTTGTATCCTGTGTTTGGTAATACTTGTGCAGACAGGCATTTCTTTGCAACATTTCTTAATCAGCAAGCATCATCAGTATGTTCACATTTTGTAGGCTACTAATTGAAGGTAGGTAGCGCGTACAGTTGTACATATACAAAACTGTTAGTAAAACACATATTAGATTCTTATGTGTCATAGGCTTGTGGTGAATGAATATGATACGTATTTGTTACTGTTGTATTCATTGTATTGATGTGTGTTCAACCAATTATCATGCTGCCTGGTTCAGATGTTTGTCATATGACTTGAGTAGTTTCCAAAATATTTTCTTCTCACTTTGTCCTCATTTTAACAAAGTCACTTGGTGGCTGTTCATATAACTTATTATAGTAGAGACTGCAATGTATAGTTCATAGATTCATAGACTGCTATTAGGCTAATAATCCTGAGGGCCTTTCTAAGCCTAGCCAGGTTTTCATGAAGGAATAATGATGTACTGTATCTAAATAGAACACTGAGAATCAGACATTTATGAGGTACCTCTGTCAATAATGGACATAGGTGCCAGGCCTGGTGCAAATTTTCTATTCTCCATCCAACAGTTAAAGTTGTGCTTAAATTGAGTAATAGATGAAATCAGCTTTACATGGATGGGAAGCCAGTTCATAGGAGGTGCATTCTCTGAGACACATATCTATCTCTCCAGCATGTTCTGTTTAAGTCACAGACAAAATTGTTCATTAGACATTGGATTTCTGGTACTGTTTGACTTATGAGTATGCAGAAAAAGTGTGGAGTTTGCAGATGCCTTCTAAGCCAGGCATAGAACCACCCCTCAGCAATCTATATCAGACTGAGTAGAAGGAAAGGACTTTAAGGCATTCTGTTGAATTGCGGTTTATTGCACCTTGTGTTCCTTTTGTAATAAACCTCTTAAGTAGTTACTGAATAGGCCTGGTCTGGTACATACCAAAAGGGACTATTGTACTCTATGATTGGTGTGATAAGGGCAGACTATAGTGGGATAATTATCTCTTTGAACCTAGATACCATTACCTTACTTATAAGTTGTGCAGCATAAAAGGATTTCCTCACCACTGTGGCCAAATTGTTGTCAAAAGTAAGGCTACTGTGTACATGTATACCCAGCTACCTGAACACTGGGTTGACTCTTCGGGATAGTTGACTTTCCAAATGGTACAATTATGCATTTCTTAGTATTGAGTTTAAGACCATGGCTTTGCACTATTTGCTAGTGAGAGATAGGCCTTCTTGAAGCATTCCTGTAACTGTATGGGAGTCAATGCTATCCACAACTTGCAATCATCTGCAAACTTAGTCAGCCATAAACCTTCAGTGTTTCCTTACACTTCAGAGAAATAGATGCCAGAAAAGTGAGGGCCCAGTACTGAGCCCTGGGGAACTCCACTAGTGACTGGTTTCTTGGTGGATGTGGCCTCACCTATTTTGACCTCTTGGGTCCTATTAGTGAGCCAGTTTGCTATCTAGAGGGTGATAAAAGGGTTTATACCTTATTTACTGAGCTTGTCTATAATACCTGAGTGGCGTATTGTATCAAAAGCCTTGGCCAGGTCAAAGTAAGCTGTGCACACAATCTTACCCTCATACATTGTCTGGTGACCCTCTCAAAGAAGTCCATTTAGACTTGACCTTCCTTTAATAAAGTAGAACTGTGATGGGTTCAGCATTTGCAGATTACCTATATCCTCATTTATCATGTCCATGATGATTATTTCCATGACTTTACACATGAGGCTGGTCAGACATTGGCCTGTAGTTTCCAAGATTGGTGGTTGGAAAGACAACAAACATTTGTTTAAGCCCAGAGAAATGCTTGTCTGACTGATTCCACATATGTTTTCAGTTATGTGCTGATATCTGTTATTTCTTTAGAGTACAATGGCTAATGGTTGTATGTTTCAGTCGCAGGTTTGTATCTCATATCCTTTTAACATGGTTGAAAGATGTAAAAGCCCATGTATAACACTGAAAAATGTGTATGGTGATTATCTAATGTTCTTCAGAAGTAAATTTTGTAGAACACAATATGAGAAATGTATATCCCTGTTATTTGAGGAATACATCTTTCATAAATGCTCTTTTCTTACTTCAGGTAATGAGGACCGGAATTGTGCCCTGAGCATTAAGCAGATGCTCAGGCTTGAGGAGCAGTGGAGGAAGAGTGGTATGTTTATTACTTTTTCAGTTTTGTTAAATGAAATGCATCTGATCCTTATCACAGGCTTGTATTTTTTGCATTACCATGTAATACCCATCATGCACCAGTAAGGTAAGTGCAATAATCACACTATAGCTGTGCTTAAAACTCTTATTTAAAAAAGGTTGAAATATCATTTAGGATCAAGCCATGTTTTCTGCAGATAGTTTTCGAAATGTAGCCCACAATGTAAATGACAGTCAGGCTTGTATATCTGTCACATATATTGGGAAGTGCATGTTTGAGACAAGTCTTAATGATGTGATTGTTGCTAGTAATGTATGGGTTTGCATATTTTTGTCTGTTCCACAAGTGATTGACTTGTTATGCATAGCATGCCTATTCAAAGATTGAATGGTTGTCTGCTGTGTCAGTGTTCACACTGTTGTTTACAGCCTGTACGGCATGTTCTTCAATTCAATGTTTGTATTGCATCTGTGTACAACACCTTGTGTGTTTTTATTACAATGCACTTGTATCCTGTGTTTGGTAATACTTGTGCAGACAGGCATTTCTTTGCAACATTTCTTAATCAGCAAGCATCATCAGTATGTTCACATTTTGTAGGCTACTAATTGTAGGTAGGTAGCACGTACAGTTGTACATATACAAAACTGTTAGTAAAACACATATTAGATTCTTATGTGTCATAGGCTTGTGGTGAATGAACATGATAAGTATTTGTTACTGTTGTATTCATTGTATTGATATGTGTTCAGCCAATTATCATGCTGCCTGGTTCAGATGTTTGTCATATGACTTGAGTAGTTTCCAAAATATTTTCTTCTCTCTTTGTCCTCATTTTAACAAAGTCACTTGGTGGCTGTTCATATAACTTATTATAGTAGAGACTGCAATGTAGAGATTCATAGATTCATAGACTGCTATTAGGCTAATAATCATGAGGGCCTTTCTAAGCCTAGCCAGGTTTTCATGAAGGAATAATGATGTACTGTATCTAAATAGAACACTGAGAACCAGGCATTTATGAGGTACCTCTGTCAATAATGGACATAGGTGCCAGGCCTGGTGCAAATTTTCTATTCCCCATCCAACAGTTAAAGTTGTGCTTAAATTGAGTAATAGATGAAATCAGCTTTACATGGATGGGAAGCCAGTTCATAGGAGGTGCATTCTCTGAGACACATATCTATCTCTCCAGCATGTTCTGTTTAAGTCACAGACAAAATTGTTCCTTAGACATTGCATTTCTGGTACTGTTTGACTTATGAGTATGCAGAAAATTCATAAGTGTGGAGTTTGTAGATGCCTTGTAAGCCAGGCATAGAGCCACCCCTCAGCAATCTATATCAGACTGAGTAGAAGGAAAGGACTTTAAGGCACTCTGTGGAATTGCAGTTTATTGCACCTTGTGTTCCTTTTGTAAAAAACCTCTTAAGTAGTTACTGAATAAGCCTGGTCTGGTACATACCAAAAGGGACTATTGTACTCTATGATTGGTGTGATAAGGGCAGACTACTGTGGGATAATGATCTCTTTGAACCTAGTTGCCATTACCTTACTTATAAGCTGTGCAGCAGAAAAGGATTTCCTCACCACTGTGGCCAAATTGTTGTCAAAAGTAAGGCTACTGTGTACATGTATCCCCAACTACCTGACCACTGGGTTGACTCTTTGGAGTGTATTATCAACATGGTAATTAGTTGGGATAGTTGACTTTCCAAATGGTACAATTATGCATTTCTTAGTATTGAGTTTAAGACCATGACTTTGGCACTATTTGCTAGTGAGAGATAGGCCTTCTTGAAGAATGCCTGTAACTGTATGGGAGTCAATGCTATCCACAACTTGCAATCATCTGCAAACTTAGTCAGCCATAAACCTTCAGTGTTTCCTTACACTTCAGAGAAATAGATGCCAGAAAAGAGAGGGCCCAGTACTGAGCCCTGGGGAACTCTGCTAGTGACTGGTCTCTTGGTGGAGGTGGCCTCACCTATTTTGACCTCCTGGGTCCTATTAGTGAGCCAGTTTGCTATCTAGAGGGTGATAAAAGGATTTATACCTTATTTACTGAACTTGTCTATAATACCTTAGTGGGGTATTGTATCAAAATCCTTGGCTAGGTCAAAGTAAGCTGTGCACACAATCTTACCCTCATACATTGTTTGGTGACCCTCTCAAAGAAGTCCATTTAGACTTGACCTTCCTTTAATAAAGTAGAACTGTGATGGGTTCAGCATTTGCAGATTACCTATATCCTCATTTATCATGTCCATGATGATTATTTCCATGGCTTTACACATGAGGCTGGTCAGACATTGGCCTATAGTTTCCAAGATTGGTGGTTGGACCTTCTTTGTGCAGGAGAATGACTGTAGCTATCTTCTATTCCTTGAGTACAAAACTTGAATGTAGGGTCCAATTGAAAAGGGATTCATGAGGACCAGAGAGGTCATGTTTCATGCTATTTAGAAAGCATTCCAGGATGCTACTGGGGCCCAGTGATGCAGTGTATTTGGCCTTGGAAAGTACAATGAAGACCTGTTCCTAGTAATGGTTGTGGGGATTTTGGTACATGGTGTTTCCTTTGGGCTATCAGGTAGTGAGTGGGGGGGGGGGTGGAATTTCATATGAACCTCATATTTTTCACAGACAGACATAACTGCTCAGGGAACACATGTAAGGGAAAAAGAAAGGGAGCATTGACATACTACCATGCATTCAGGTGAACAGTTTACTGGGACAGGCATTATTAAATAGTGCAGGTCTCAATAATAAAGTTACGTTGAAATTTACAAGTGTTTATTTTGTCAAATTTCAGTTATGCTAATGTGCCATGAGGCCATGTTGAGCATGATTCTGTTCAAATTTCAGAATATGTTACATGTGCTTGTTTTACATATGCTTGCCATGCTTCATGCTGGCCCGTTTCCAAATGTTCAGGTGATGTCATGATTCCCACTGGTAAGCTGTGCTGTGCATGCAGTTGCACGGCCTTGACTTAACTGCTAACACTGGCAATGGATACATTCTCCCTGACATGTTATGTTATTGGTTATGTCCATAAGTATAGATAAAGTGACATTGGAAAGGTGTTGTATGCATTAGGAGCCATTCACAAGCAGCAACTGTGTTGATTACAGTTCTGCTTCTTGTTAATATTTGCACAATTTAAAAGTGAACTGTGTTTTAAATAAGAAGACTGATGTTTGCTATTACACCTTCAGTCTCATATATGTATTTGCAGACCTCACCAGTGGATGATATGTTAATTCAGTTTCATATTAAGATCAGCTATAATAGACATTTGCTTCTCATGTCTGTCATGTTTTGCCACTCATGTTGATAGAGTGTGGGACCTGTGAACTTTTACTGATCAGACACAGATGGCAAGCACATGCCAGGCCACTGCTGGAGTTTTCAGATGATGAAGATGGTGATGACAGTGATAATGATGAGGCACCTGCCCAAGCCATCATGCCTGCAGTACTGCAGAGGAGATGACACCAGGACTGGAACACAGAAGATTACTGTGAGGAGATCTGGGATGTTGTCACCAATGTGTTTTGAACACAGACTAGGGACATGATGGGGAACTTCTTCCAGGATATGGCACTGGCTATGCATAACTCTTTCAGAGATATAGCCCAGGTGATCATTCATGGGGCTCATCCCCACCAGCTTGGCCCCTCAGTCTGTAAGTATTGTCTGTGTGCTCCAACTGTGTTATGCTGCCAACATGTTGATTTATTTGTTAATTAGGTAAGCCCACTAGATGTAAGTCTCCCTTTTTAGGGGCAACCCAGAAATATTATTTGGTTAAGGGCCTTGCTCAGAGTCACACAGTAGAGAGACTTAATAATCCTCTTCCCTAACTGCCAGACTCATTATGTTCTCATCATGGTAATAGAAAAGCAGAGAGTCGAGAATGCAATTTCATGCAGACTAGGCTGCAGACAAGGTTATGAGGAAAGGAGAGTGTGACATATCTCTCAGCTATACAGATTTTCCCAGAATGTCCAGATTTTTGTCTCATATTTTTGGCCTGTTACTCATAAAATTCTGTTTTTTTCAGGTAAATGATTGTCAAATCTTTGAGGACTGAAGTCAGAAAATAATGACAGACATTTGAGATTCTGACTTTATACCACTAAGAAAATTCATGCTAATGCAAAACCTGTTATTCTATCAACTTTCTAAGATTGTAAGAACAATATTTAAAAAATGTCCTTATTTTTTGGACCTTTGTTCCCCCATTATTTATGGCTTTGTCCAGATTTCTTGTTCTAAGAGGTTGAGAGCTATAGAGTGTAATAAAAGAACTTTCAAAATGGCAAGGAAAACTGACCAGTCAGAATCCTGGCTACCTGTACATCAAGTCTGTTCTATGGATGGGAGAAAGCTTAGTACTGCTCAGCTACACCTTTTATTCAGCTCTAGATATTCCCTCACACATGTCAAAATCTAACAAATTGCCACCATCCTAAAACAACAAACACTAATACTAACCACCAGAAATGCACACAACTCAAATACTTTACTATGTCTTTAATAAAAAAAAAAATAAAATAAAACAAAAATAATCAGAATCATGACATAAGCTAAGCATACTTTAGGGAATGGAGCAGTGGAGAAAGAATCAGGAAGTAAGTAACATGCATAAAAAATAGTTCTCATAACAAAAGAAAACATCAGCACTAAGAAATGCACACACACACACACACACACACACACACACACACACACACACACACACACACACACACACACACACACTCACACACACACACACACACACACACACAGTGGCACAAATGCAACAGAAAAAATTGTCCCAGACTTTGTTTGACGGAGATATAAATTTAAAGAAACAGTACACACAATTAAATCACTGAATGAATTACAAATGCATATAAAAAGAGAAATAAAACATATATGCACACATAAAAATATCATTGAAATACAATTAAGTAAAAGCAGAAAACACTGTCAACAAAATCAACTTAAGAAAATGATGGGGTTGGGGCATTACTGCCTACATATAGGGTCTGTTCAGTTTTCAGGATTTGCCACCAAAATGATTACCATTGTGAATATTTTTAGGATCTAACAAACTCATTATCCACCCGCAGTGGTGGTACTGTGGTAGCGTTGTCGCCTCACAGTAAGACGCTCTCCGGTTCAATTCTCAGCTAGAGCATCTTCTGCGTGGAGATATGCGTGAATGGGCGTACCTTCGTTGAAGGTTGTGCATCAGGGCTGGTAACTCAGCACGTAAAAATCAACTACCAATCATTAGCGGACCAGAGTTCTGCTGTGGCGACCCCTAACCGGGAAAAGTTGAAAGACAAAAACAAGCAAACTCATCATCCAAACACACAGATAAAGAAGTAATGGAGGGGTAGCATTACTGTTGCATATATAAGCCCTTCAGTTGTTGGAAATGCCACCAGAATGTTTACTATTGTGAATATATTTCATGATGTCTTGTTATCTGGCAAACATCATATATGTTTCTGAGGCACTACACAATTGATATGTCAGTTACCCTGTCAGGACTCATTCACCTGTTAGAACTCAGTTGTGCTATTATGTAGTGTTAATACCTGTTTATAAACTGGACTGTGCAACACCACCAAGCAGTGTGACAGAAGGGTCCCTTAAATAACTACCCTGAAAATTTATTACAAACCCTACATAGTTAAAAATATGTGACCCTACACAAGAAATCACTTAGTTAAAAAGACAGAGGAAAAAATAGTTAAAAAGACAGAGGAAGAAATATTTTGCATGAAAATACACTACAAAACATATAATTATCACACATAAACTACAAAAAAAAAAAGTTAGTTCAGGTAGGATAGCGTTGTCACCTCACAGCAAGAGGCTCTCTGGTTCAATTCTTGGCTGGGGTGTCTTCTGTGTGGAGTCTGCATTTCCTCCCTATGTTCACATGGGTTTCCTGTGGGTGCTCAGGTTTACTTCCACATTCAAAAAACATGCGTCTGCAGCCTTTCTCCTCGGGCCTCCATTGAAAATGGGTTCTGTCCCAGTCGGACTTTCCCTGTAGACAAATGTTAAATAAATAAATCTAGTCCAGTTCACCTGTATTTTAATAAATCAATAACTAACTAACTAACAAGCTAGAGGTGAATATGTTTTCAAAGTCACATTTAACTGTGCAGCATAAAAAGTACTATACTCTATAGACAGGCTAGTGATGTTGACAAAAATCACAAAACCCTACTTGGCAGTCTTACTCAGACTTCCTTCAGCCATGCAGTCTGAAAACTCATATGTCAGTTAACATAATCTCGGAGATGCCAGAGTCTTAAAATAAATAACTGCTGTGCAATACAGGTCTCACACTTTTGCTCGTGTGTTTAGGAATTTCTGACAAAGCTGCTTTGTTAAAAGCAGCTAAGCATCTATTAAACCTACCAAACATGCTGCTATTCAGTGTTTAACATTGCAGCAGCATGGAAAGTTGTCTTTCAATATATCCTGCACAGTTCTGTCATCACCATCAAATGTAATGTACATATTGGCCAGCATATATACACATTATATGATCTGCAAAGTTTGGCATTTTGCAGAGTTTCTAACGGATATTAAATTGACTAAGCAATGAGAATAAAATCTAACACAATTGCACAGGCAAAATGCTATATATCATAAAGGCATGGCACACTGCATAGGCATTTGTCACTGCAGCCTTTGTAGGTCACTGACAAGTGGGACAGAGCCAATGGCATATTTCATAGCTTTTAACAAGGGAGTAAGGTTAGATTTCCTCACCCAAGGATGCATGCAGTAACATTTAATAGGTACCTGCCCTCTTGCACATCACCCATAATCATCCCAGATTCTCCCATGTCCCACTGATGTTGCAATGAAAGGTTTGTTAAGTTGCCTAAATTTTCAATTTGGCTAGTTTATAACGGCATATGTAGTGATAAACCTCACTGAGAAAGAAAAAAAAAAAACAATACATACACACCATTCATGTACTAAAGTACAGCACAACACTGATTTTAAAAGATATGATAAAAATAAAGCATGCCTTAATATTAATTCATATAGGCTTAATGTTATTTTTTTCAGGTCTTTTAATGAACTGATAGAGAAAGCCTAATTTGAATCTTGTTAGTTACAGGGCTAGTTGTGGATGTCTTTGAGAGAACCTCTCAGAAGTATTAGATAATCATTCTGTTGAGAAAAAAAATATGCGATTGAGTTAGAATTGAATGTTGGGAATGTAGAGGATGGGCTAGATAAAACTTTATTTTTCTAGTTGTGAGGCAAAACACTACCAGATATCTACTATGCACAGTACTGCATTTGAACGTTGAGAACTTTAATGACTATCAGCAAAAAAAAAAAAACACACTTGAAATATCATGGATTAACAAAACAGGCAACATACACTATAACTCCATAAGAAATTAAGCACTAAAATGCCAAGACACACCTCTCATCACTTTAGATGCAGATTGAATCCTCCTGTCCATCCTTGTTTATGTGAGCTAACCTAACCCTATTCTTTCCGCTGCCCCTAACCTCTGACCTGTGCATTATGTTCTGAAAAAAACATTCTGGAAACAGTACCACTATTTGGTTACCTGGGATACATTCTGTCCATAGTGCGTTGAATAACCTCAAGAGCCATTTTCCATAATGTACCTAATATATTGATCATAGCAGTTATGACTTTTACTGAATCTGCCACTTTCCTGGACATTATTTCCTTAATCCACTTTGTACTTCTTGTAAGGTGGGTTCTCCCTCCTTCTTCTCTACTTTCAAAGATTGCCATTAGTAAGATACGAAAATATTTGCTTTCCCAGCATATAGGTCAAGTTTAGCCTGTCACATCCACATGATGAATTTCTCAGATAGAATCAACATATTTCAGTTTTGACAGTATATTTTAAATGTTTCCACATGTTAATGAGCTTCTCACAAGGGTAATCCTTTAATTTTCCCAATTGTTTCACCTGAGCTATCACACTTAATAGCTCAGTATCCCCTAATACCTTCAGAGTCATAGGTAGGATGGCATATACATAAATATTATTTATTTACACATCTTTATTATTTCAACAATTTTCAGTCGATGTTTCAATTCCAGTTAGAAATAATCATACTTTGCTTATGTTTTATTTTGCTTTTTAAGCACAGAAGTCCACTGGACAAAAGTATTCTTTTACCGGGACAGTTTAGGAGGACTGTTTGGTTAAGAGACGTGCTGAAAGTCACACAGTAACCAAATGAAGGTCATGGGAATCAAACTCTAGATTACAGGAATCAGCTTATAACTGTGCCCAAGATTGGTTTATATGAGATTGTCTTTAAAAACCTGATACATATTTTTTTGTATGTTGTGGTAACAACAGGATCGAAGGGTCGTTGTGGTATCTGGACTATCAGGTTATATGTTTTGGACATTCCCAGTTGGTATTGTTGGTGAATTGTCTTGATTTCTTCTTGCTAAATCACGGACATATTATTGGGACTGATTTACTCACATATTTGTCATGTATAATAATGATGAGAAGATTATTTTGGTTTGAATTTTAAATGTGTTTGTTACATATGTTAACTACAGTACACGAGCAACATTCCTTTGACTATTGTGACAAATAGAATTTAACAAAGGGGCAACCTACAATAACAAAATTTTGGCTTTTCATAGTTTCATAGTTTAGTTTCATAGTATAGTACTAGGCTATCTGCCCTGGGGCATTTGTAAGCCTAGCCATAGTGATGTGGCATTTGCCACCCCATGAAATGGTACAAAAATGTACAGAATAAATTGAGAATACTGTGTCTAGTAGTGACACAATGAAGGTCCCCTTATATAATAGAATTAGTTTACTGTGCCCCTGTCTAGCAGTGACACAGATGTGACCCCTGGGGTAAACTTATGATCTCCCATCCACTCATCAAGATTTCTCTTGAAGAGAGTCAGTGAGGGGCTCTGCCTAATACGAACTGGGATCTTGTTCCAAAGCATGGGAAGCCTCTGGGTTATGAATCTATCCCTCCAGCATGTCCTATTCATACTTGTGCCGAGGTTTAAGTCTTTAGCTCTCGTGGTCTTGATGGACTTGGATTTTTTGAGGTGGAGCATGTCCATCAGATCCTGATTGGACATGGCCTTGTACATCAGGCAGAGATCACCTCTGAGCAGGCGGTATGATACTGAATAGAGCTGAAGTTTCTTTAGTCTGGCAGAATAAGACATATGTTGGAGACCTTTGATCCTCTTGGTGAGGTACTTTTGTGGTCTCTCCAGCTGTTGCAAATGCCGGGTGAGGTACATACCAAATGGGGCATTGTACTCAATCATGGGTCTGATGAGGGAGGAATATAGGGGTACAATGACATCCTTGGATCTGGATGTGAATCCCTTCATGGGACTATGAGCAAGGTAAACCCTTTGGTTTCAGAAAGAATGTTGTTTTTTCAGATGGGGAACATCGGATGGCTAGGTCCAGGAGAAAGAGGCCTAGATCAATTTTAAAGAAATCAACAACAGACTATATCAGTACCTCATGGGAGGAATCATGCATTACCAAAACAGAGCCCTGTGGGACACCACTTGTGACTGGCTTTGAGTCTGACATTGCCCCAGCGATTTTAACTTTATGGGTTCTGTCCTTTAGCATTTATTTCTCAGATGTTAAAGCAAAAGTACTTTTTTACAACTGACTAAAAGTATGACCAATTTACGTAATTCAGGTTGGCATCTTAAATTATATAAGGCCTATGAGGTTGAAAACACCAAAACAGATGTTAAAACACCACTCTACCAAAACAGAGCAAGGGCTTGCTCAGGGGTCCCCAGCCCACAAAAAACAGAAAAATGTTGCTGTCCCTTTAGATCTAGGACACACAGGGGTGGGAGAAAACATCAAAGGTGTTGAAAATTTGGAAACATTGCTAAAAATGATAATTCCCAAGTAGTGGAATATTCAAATGTACTCAATATCTCATCTGTAACTCTTTCTGAAACTGCTATTAAACTACTGAATAAAGAATTAACATATGTTCCTGTTTTTTATGTCCATGAAGATACTGTGGTTAAGGATGTCCTTTCATTTTGTCGGTTGTTAAATCTAAAATTATTTTTTGGTCAACAGGAGAACTCTCAAACATCTACTGATTTCAAGTTTAAGAAATCTGTTTTTTAACCTCCCATGGACAAATATGTCACAGTATTTCAAAAATCTGTTCTCAAAGATCTACATTTCCATGGTTATGAATCTCGTATGTTAGGCCACAACTTATAAGGGGTTGAACAACAAGCCCTTAGGGAACATAGGAACAATCATAACATAGTTATTATTCCTGCTGACAAGGGAGGAGCAGTCGTAATTATGGACATGACTTATTATTTATTGGAAGCCCACAGACAACTTAAAAACGCCATTCATTATTTGCCAATGCCTCTAGACCCGACAAGCCGCTTCAAGAAGGAAATTGATTCCTTCTTAGAGCTGGCTGCTGAAGAAGGTATTATTAGTACATCAGTTTTACAAGATCTTAGGGTGGATGATCTTCAGAAGCAAATATTGTATTTGCTGCCAAAGATTCATAAAAATTTGCAAAAACCACCTGGCAGACAGATAGTATCCGGTATGGGTTCACTCACGGATCCCTTATCAGGATTCCTCACCAAATATCTACAGCCACTTCTGACTATGGTCAGATCAAGGATCAAGGACACCACAGAATTCCTCAGAATTGTAAGCAATACACAATTAGAACCAGAATGGATAATGTGTACGCTGGATGTTACAGCTCTATATATAAACATCCCACACTGGGCTGGGCTTGAGGCTCTTGAATATTGGCTAAATAAAGCAAACTTTTATCGTCCAGGCTTTAATATACTGTTGGACTGTATGGCAGAACATGTCCTAACAAAAAACATATTTTATTTTCAGAAGGAATGTTACTGGCAGGTGCGAGGTACAGCTATGGGGGCATCCTTTGCCCCCATATATGCGGACCTCTTTATGGGGTACTTGGAGGAATTCCTTATATATGATGATAATCATAACATATTTTTGGAGGATATGGACATTTGGCGACGATATCTTAATGACTGTTGGCTGGTTTGGCTTGCAGATACTGCATATCTTCTAGAGTTTGTCCAATACCTCAGTGATAACAAGTGGGGTATTGAATTTATTCTCAACATGCACCAACAAGAAATTTATTTCTTAGATGTCAAGATTTGTAGGAATGTGGATAACACATTGTCAACACAGATGTATCGCAAATATCCGCAGTACAATAGCCTTTTGGAAGCCGCCAGCTTACATCCGGACCACATTATAAGAAATATTCCCAGGTCCCAGTTCCTTCGTACTAAAAGGATTTGCTCCTCCAATGATGATTATGAACATCATAAGAATGACCTGATACACAGGTTCAAAGCCAGGGGTTATAAATCAGGACATATTCTTTCAGCTAGCAATTTGGCTACTGGGCAGGATAGATTGGATTTATTGAAATATCATGAGAAAATGCCAGCAACAGACAATACCATTAGATTTGTAACTACATATGATAGAAACATTCATGCCATTAGAAATGCAGTTAACAAGAATTGGAATATCCTTATGGCTAATGAGGAATTATCTAGCCTTCTGACAGATGAGTGTAAATGTTCATATCGTAGAGGTAGGACATTAGGATCTTACCTCAACCATTACAAATCCAGGGCTGAACGACCAATCATGGGAGACCAATTAACTATCACAGGAGATAAACTGGTGGGATCATTCTCCTGTGGACACTGCTCCTTTTGTAAATATATGCCTAAATCCAAGGAGTTTTCTAGCATGAACACCAAAGTGGTATATAGTATAAAACATTTTTCCAATTGTGAACAGATTGGGTGGTCTATTTGGCCACCTGCTCCTGTTCCTCATTTTATGTTGGGCAGACTTCTAGGCCGTTCAGAATAAGGATGTCTGAGCACTTAGGTGACATTAGGAACAGACGTATGACTAATGCACTGACTAGACATGTATGTGCTCACAAAACAGCTACCTTTCATTTTTGCATCATTGACAAAATATGGGGAGATAGATCACACAAATTAGGGTGGCACAGTATACTAAATGACAATGAGAAAAGCTGGATAGTTACGCTAGGGGCATTATTTTCCCCAGGTCTTAATGACCACTTGTAATTTTTGGTTGATATACATTTTTTTGACTATATTTCTGAATATACTTTTGTTATATTTTTGATATACTCCTTTGGGTTGTATATAGTTATTCAAGTACTGTCCCTTTAAATGTCTGACTGACAATGAAGCAGGATGCATAAAATGAAATAACATTTGAAATGGACAATAATCACTGATGAAGGCAAAGACTGACGAAACCGGTCTGATTTCTTACTGTTTGCATTAAACTGAGTTTCACTCTCAAGGTGCTGGCCTCTATTTTTTGATTTTAGGAATCAACTTATAGCCTTAATTCCCTATGCTACCTGTCAGATAGATCAACATTGTTCAGAAGTATACAGGTCTCCCAGTCAATGATAAATTTCCAGCATACCTCTCAAACTCTTAGTGCAAGAAATCAGGGCAAAACCTAATATAATGAGGAGACAAAGGACCAAAAATAGGGACAGATTTTAAATACTGCACTTACAATCTTAGAATGTCGCTAAAATAACAAGATTTGTGTTAGCATACATTTTCTGGAGGATATCAAGTCTGAAACTTAAATGTCTGTCATTATTTAATGACTTCAGTACTCAGTGATTTGCCATAAAAACACAAATTTTATAAGAAACAGACCAAAAACGCCGGACAAATATCTGGACATTTTGCAAAAATATAAAAATCTGGACAGTTGAGAGGTATGATTTCCATTCACTGATTTTTTTCTCCCCTTCCATCAGTCTGAAAGCCATTCCAGTGTCCCACATCCTTTGGTGGGTCTACAGACACACCAATCATTGTCAGTCCAATGTCTGAATTTAACTCAGGGCCAACAAGGATCTTAAGGATGTGCTGGGGGATCAGTGCTTCCCATCTTCTAGCCAAAGAGTTTCATTCTTTTGCTATACCCTGGCTCCCTTCCATCCTCCCTCCCTTGCTGTCCCCATGTCTGTCAGTCACCCAAGCTGCTAATCATACATGGGTTTGCTGGGCCATAGTCAGCACTTTATCTGTCTGCACCACTGGAGTGGCCAACATTTCAGCACTGACTCCTTTCTACCCAGTTGCCACAAGTTCTACAATATCTTTTCCTTTTTACAGTATGTCAAAAAGTCTGTTAGTTTTGGTCTAGGTTTTCCATATTTAACTTTCAAATCTGATAATGGCAAACAAGTGTTATTACCAGCGAGTGCTTTTATAAACGTAGTCAACTCTGTCATCTTGACTTTCATGTATTCCATCAAAGTATTCACTTTTATCACTTTATCGTACATTTGCTGTTTCTTAAACTCATTTGGTACCTTTTGATTATGCATCAAACCAATTGTTTTCCACTATGACCACTCACATATGATTCATATTTAATGTAAATAATTCATTCAGGTTCAACCGTTTGATCCTTATGGCTTACAAATACTGGTGACTCCTACAAAATAAAACTTTAATAATGTTTTGGTTTCTGTACTCACTGGATGCAGAGCATCATAGATGCCCCAATCTGTCTTCTGACTAACTCCTTCATAGTAATACTTGAATTCTAATAACATACTGCTTTTCTTCCAGCATTATTCAATATATGCCACCTTCACTTCTCAGTTTGCCAAAAAAATATGCTGAATGTACCAAATGTAATGCATAACTAACACTTTTAATTTCTTGGTAAATACAGCATCCCAAGGTGGCAACTAGCTTTAGCTAGCACCCTACATGCATCACATTGTTATGTGTTTTATGTTGAAATGTTAGTGTCCTTTTCATCTTCATCAACCCTCTTTTTCCCATTTTCTCCATGGAGTTGGACTGTCATGTTAACTGTTGCCATTTGTCTCTATTCAATGCCACTCTCCTACCTTCTTCAGCACTCATAATACCCAACTGTCTCAGGTCTTCTCTCACACAATCCATCCAACTCTTTGCTGGATGTCCGCGTTTCCTCTCACCTTCTTTCTTTTTGTCCCAAATCTTCTTCACCAGATTGTCTTCTGCTTTTCTGTGATTTTACACACGTTCCCAAAACCACTGACATCTGGTCTTTTTGACCTTTTCTATAATTGTATCTACTTTGGCTTCTGCTCTTATGTTCTTATTTCTTTCTCTATCCTACAGTGTGCATCCTACCACCCATCTTAGGCACTTCATCTCTGTCACCTGTAGCTTCCTCATCTGCTTTGCCTTTACTGCCTAAGTTTTTGTACAATGTTCACACCACTGTTTTGTAAACCTTTATTTTCATCTTTTTTGGCATTTTTCTGTCATAAACTATCCCTGACACTCTATGCCAGTTGGCCTCTGATTCTAGCTTTGACCTCCTCATTCAAACTTACCTTATCCTCAACCACCCCTCCCAGGTACTTGAACCTGTTAATCTGTTCCACTATTCTCCATTCTAAGTCAGTTGTCGGCTTCTTCTGATTTCTTCCATTTGCTGCCATTACAGCTGTCATATCTGTACTCAGTTTCATCCAAAGTGCCTTCAGTTTTGCATTCCATTCCCCTAGCCTTTGCTGAAGGCTGCCCAAAATGCCACATCACCTGCATACAGAAAATGTATTGCTCTGTCCCCTCCAACCTGTTTGCTAAAGTAGTGCATCATCAGTAGGAGCAGCAGTGGGCTTTGAGCTGAATCCTGATGCACACCCACTCCCACTGGGAGACTGAATACTGTTTGTGCTTGAGTCATTGGGTCCTTGTACATAGCCTGCACTAATTGTACCAATGTTTCTGGGACTTTGAACCACAGCAGGACTGCTCAAATCAGCTTTCTTGCTACCTTGTCATGTGCTTTTTTCAAGTCTAGGAATGTGCCCAGTTGGACTCTTTCCTCATCTCTAGCTTCTTCTCAAGTATCTGTCTCACTGCAAACATCTGCTAACTTGTTCTGCATCCTGATCTGAATCTGAACAATCACCTCCCATCTTACTTTATACTACTCTGTGTATTCATTTATCAATCACCCTCACTTAGAACTTTCATGGGATCTGCTAGGAGTTTGATACTTCTAAACTGCCCACAGTTGTGAATGTCCCCTTTTTTTCTTGAAAACTGACAATAATATGCTTATCCTCCAGTCATCTGGGATATGCCGTTCTCTCCATACTGCTATGGCTACACTCAGAAGCCATTTCTCTCTCTCTCTCACCCAGCATCTTTATCATATTTGTCGTGACCTCATCTGAGCCTGCTGCATTCCCTGACTTCATTTTCCTGAGTGCAGTTCTTACTTCTATGGTGAACTCCCCCTCTTCTTTCATTCTAGGTTGTGTTTGCAGCAGTGCAGTTTCTGTGGTATTTTCTTCATTCAGAAGCTGCTATAAGTACTCCTTCCATCTGCCTTTAATGTCCTGTGAACTGGTGAGGAGGTTGTTTTTGGGATCCCTTATAAAGGGTGTCTGACTATATCTTTCTGTCTTTGCCTTGCAACCTGATATAGTTTCTTTGTGCCATCTACTGAGTCACTTTTCTGAAACTGGCAGAGTGCCTCTGATGCCTTTTTTCTTTGTCATTGCAACTCCTCTCTTAGCCTCTTCATTAGCCAACCAGTATTCCTCCCTAGCCTGGTATGTCATTTCTGTCTCCCACTTTTTCCTGCACTCCTTCTTTCTTTTGCTGACTTCCTGGACTTCTGCATTCCACCACCAGCTTTCCTTATGTACCTTATTTTGATACCTGGCTCAGCCATATATTTGTTCTGTAGGCCTCACACATGCTGTTTTGAGACGCTGCCATTCTTCTTCAACTCTGTCTGTTTCCTCTTCTTCTTGAGGTGCTAGACCCCTAAGTAATTCCTTGAACTGATGTGCTTTCTCACCAGTCAACTTTCAAGTCTTCAGCCTGATCTCTGTTGGCCTGTGAGCCTTCTTTGAACTCTGCTAGTACCTGATTGTGGCAACCAGTGTTTTATGGTGTGGGCCAACTGATTTACTAGGGATGACCTCACAATAGCTCATTCTACCTCAGTACCCTGTCCTTTCTCTGGGAAAGCCTACCTGAGTTGCATATTGGCCACTCTTGTACGTGTCTTGCGACTGCCTCTCTCGCTAAGCCATATGCTGATCACTATCAAGCCATTTGTCAGACAGAAGTCTAGAATGGCCTGTCCTTCTTTATTCCTCTTTCCCCACCCATGTGGAGCCAGGCAGTCCTTATATCCTGTTTTGTCTATTCCAATGTGTACATTCAGGTCAGCCATTATCAAAACCAATTCATGTTGCCCTGCTTCAGCTAGTAGGTCCTGCAACTGCTGTATGAATGCACTCTTTTCCTCACTCTCACAACCCTGCTGTGGGTCATAAGCTGGCATTATGAACACTGCGCTATCATTAGGACACTGCCATGTCATTAGGGCATTTAGTTTCTACCATTTTGCTTGATCTGTTTAAAGCTTTCGATACTGTGTCCCACAAGCACCTTCTCTGTCAACTCTCCAACATCCATCTCTAACCCAACACTATATCCTGGTTCTCCAGTTATCTATCCGATAGATCACAGGCAGTCAAATGGAAGAACTCCATCTCTTCCTTCCTACCCACCCCAACTGGAGTACCACAGGGATCTCTTCTTGGCCCCATGCTTTTTAATATCTTCATCAATAACTTTCACTCTGCTATTCCTGACACCAAAATCATTCAATACACAGACGATTCAACCTTAGTCTGCTCTGCCTCAGACCTCTCTGAACTACTAAACAAAACCCAAATTGCATTCTCAACAACCGAAAACTGGATGTGCCAAACCCACCTCTCTCTAAATGCAAATAAATCAAAGATTCTACTATTCCCTCCTACAAAGTCCCTCTCCTATGACAAAAACAACTTAAAAGTTTATAGCTATACCAATTCACCTATAGAAGTAGTTCCCTCTGCTAAACTACTTGGTATTACCATTGAGGAACACCTCAAATTTCATATACATAGTCAACAAAATATCAAGAAAACCCAACAAAAGCTAGGCATGCTGTACAGGAACAATCGCTTTCTCTCCAACTCTACTAGGCATACTCTGGCCATAACCTATCTTCTTCCTTCCTTATTATACGGAGCCCCTCTCCTAACCAATATGTCCTCCACTATCACCTCCAAACTAGAAACCTGCTATAATAAAATCTCTAAATTTGCCACTAACTCCAAAAACTATACCCATCACTGCCTCACCCTACAATCCCTGAATTGGCTAGAACTCCCTAACTACCAAGACTACCTCCAACTCACCACTGCTCATAGACTCATATTTTACCCAACAAAATGTCCTGCCCTAACTAATCTCCTTCCCCACTATATACCCAACAGAACATTAAGATCTGAACATCAGAATCTAATAGCTATCATTAAATCTAAACATCCTGCTGGCCAGCGTCTTCTCTCTTACTCACTTGGCAAAAGATGGAATTCCCTTCCATCTACTCTAAGATCTATACCAAACTCTGAAAACTTTAAAAGCCTGCTTTTCAAACACATGTCCTCTAAGTGAAAATGTACCTACCTTCACACTACCTAATCCAAGTTAAACCTTCTCCCAGTGTTTCTCCTGGGCTCTCTATGCTCTCAACACCTATAGCCACTCTGACTCAACTCAACCTTGTAAATATTGTAAATAGCATCCATGTTTAATTGTGCATAAGCAGAGTGTATTCTCTATTTCTTTATTCTGTATTCTCTTTCTACTCATGTTCATACATATATTGCTGTCAAACTCCATACATTAGAGTGCTCCTTAAATGAAATTGTAAAACCCTGAAGTCTGTTAAATACCATGACACCAAATGTGTTAATTGTAAATTTTTTGCATAATGTATCTTTTATACCTGTGTACCACATGTATTTTAACTGTGTTATGCAACTTGGAGCTTTTCTCCCCGGGCCTCCACTGAAAATGGGTCATTTTGGCCCAGTGGACTTCCCAGGTAATCAAACTGGAAATAAATAAACACATTACACTGGAGTATGATTGCCATGAGTCCATTACTAATTCTGATGACATCCCTCATTGTCTTTTAAGCCTTTCCCTTACCAAAATTCCCACACCAGTTCTAGCCTGTCCTTCTCCTGAGAAGAAGACTCTGGATCCCAAGCCATGTGGCTTTGCTGCACTGCCCTTCCATCTTTTATCCTGGATACATAGGATGTCCAGCCTCCTCCCTACCATTATGTCATCCACTTCCAAGCTCCAGCCTGTCATTGAACCTACAATGAGTGCATCAGTATTTACTTCATGTTTGACAGATTGATTGGTTTTATGTCCAGCTTTCGTTCAACAGAGCTATACCAGATAACCCATGCTGGACAACAGGACACTGGCTAGTGAGAAGCTTATTGACCCAGGGCTGCTGGGCTTTATGGTGGGCACACACAGGCCAATAAGATCACATATACCCCCCCACCGTTAGCATAGGTCCCCCACGTAGGTCAAAGTAGGCCAGGTCCTCAACCCACTTAACATTGGCAAATACCCATGCCCATTTGGTGAGATTAGTCAATATGATTGAATCAGCTAGAGCCTTCTCTTGAGTAAAATATTGCCACCATAAAGATTATCTTGATGAAGTGGTATTGCATACTGAGCAACAACTGCTGCATCTAGCAGGAAACCAGATATTTTGGTGACAATATAACATAAGAGGTGTATCCAGTCAGAAAGTGTTTTTTGGGGGGAAGGATGAGAAAGCAGTTTGTATGTCAAAGCAAGCAGTCCTTAACATCATATGATCACAGTCAAATAACTATCATTATGGCTTATCAGATGAGTGTCTGTATGTGTGTGTGTGTGTGTGTGTGTGTGTGTGTGTGTGTGTGTGTGTGCGTACGTGAGTACATGCGTGCATGTGTGTGTGTGTGTGTGTGTGTGTGTGTGTGTGTGTGTGTGTGTGTGTGTGTGTGTGTGTGTGTGCATGTGTGTGTGTGTGTGGCTGTGTGTGCCTGTCTGACTGTCAGTGTACATCTGCATTTGTGCTTACATATATATCTGTGCATGTACTTGTGTTATAGGATTCTGAATGAGAAATAGAAGTTGAAAAACATTTCTATGGTCAGACCTTCTTTGACTTAAAACTGAATTATCAGGTGTATAACTTTTCAGAAAGCCATTATTTTATAAGGTTTGTGAGCTCACCTATTGATCTATTTTATGGTGTTCCTATCCTTACTAACCTCCAAGCATTAGAAAAGCAGAACTTGAACAATGGTATTATAAAGTGGTTACATTTGCAGGAAATATCCTTCTCAAAACCCACCACTATATAGCACTTGTTGTGTCTTTTGGCTTTTCCCGGTTAGGGGTCGCCACAGCGGAACTCCGGTCCACTATTGCTTGGCAGTAGATTTTTATGTACCAAGTTGACAGCTCTGATGCACAACCTTCAACGAAGGTACGCCCATTCACGCATGTCTCCACACAGAAGACGCTTTAGCTGAGAATCGAATAGGATAACGTCTTATTGTGAGGCAACAACACTACCGCAGCACCACTATATAGCACTAAAAAGACTAAATTGGTTAGTACTTCTCAATTAACTAACATAAACACAACTTCTTTCCATCTCTAAAATTAGTCAACACCCATCTGCTTGTGCAGCACTAAATACTGTCCCATACAGCTATGTTCCCACTCAGTCATTATTATCCAATTATCAAAAACTTCTCTATGTTCACAAACCTATCAAATCTGCTGGGCATGGTATGTACTCATATTATGCTGCTAAGGCCTCAAACTCATAACCATTCTGAAAGATGTTCTTGCCAAAATCTGGGATCTGTTCTTGCTCTACCACATATAAACTATATCCCCTAAATACAAGCGTGCACCTGTTCATAACCTTACACCTCCTTACCCTTTCCTTCTTAATTTATTTCATAACGTCATCTCTCCCCTGACTCTCTGTCTAAAAGTGTCATAACTCTGTTTTTTTCTCTCACTTCATATTACAATTCCTATTTGTATTATACTAACTTACCTTTAATTTCTCTAAACTGACTAAAATTTCTCATAATATTAAATCATTGACATATAAGTTGCATCTATTTTTAACCAATGTTGTCACGTTATATCTAATTTAGTATAATTATTTAAACTGTAGATCTTTTTGTATTATTTTTGAAGATTTTCAGAATTATTCTTTTAAAATTGTTTTTGTAATACTTTGGAACTTTTTCCCCACGACTCCATTGAAAACTGGCCCCTACCCAGTCAGAGTTTCTTAGTAATAAAATGTCAGTACACACACATATATATATATATATATATATATATATATATATATATATATATATATATACACATACAAAAGTACATAAGTAAATCTGTTGATTACTGTTAGATGCTCATTGATCTGGTTTGCCAGCGATATGTGTGCATTTGTAGAAAAAGGAAGGTAAAATACATTATTACAGCCTAGTCTTTCACATGGTTACAGGTAAATATCAGAAGTTTTCCATGTAAAAGAAATTATGAAGATGGAGCACGCAGTACAGTCTGTTTTTTAAAACCAGCTGATCCTTACAGTCACTTGATCACAGTTAGCTAATCACCAGACTATTAAAGGTAGACTGCACTGTGCGTAATTGCCTGTGTGTGTGTGTGTGTGTGTGTGTGTGTGTGTGTGTGTGTGTGTGTGTGTGTGTGTGTGTGTGCGCACGCGTTTTGTGTGTGTGTGTGTGTGTGTGTGTGTGTGTGTGTGTGTGTGTGTGTGTGTGTGTGTGTGTGTGTGTGTGTCTGTGTGTGTGTGTGTGTGTGTGTGAGTATGTGTGAGCAAGCATGAGCAGTGATGGATTTTTGCCTTGGCGCAGGGGTTCACTCCCCCATTGAAAATCCACTATACTACATACCCTGCTTATCTTTCAAATCTAGTGCTTATAGCAGTACAGTCAGTGCTGATTTTCACTCTAGCTACTATGCGGATTTTAGTCAGGGCACTAATTCAAGACTAAAAATCAGCATAGTATCTGCAGCATAGTAGCTAGATTAAAAATAGAGTTTAAAATCAGTGTATGTCTATAGCAAAAGCAGTGAGAACTCTCTTGAGAGGTCAGAGGTTAGCAGTGAGCTGGACTGAGTCACATTCTTTTTTTTTGTTTTTTGTTTTTTGCCAGCAGTTTTTCTTTCTAATGTTTACCTTACATGTGTGACTTCATCAATGATGTTTTTCTTGGATCACCAAATGCAGAGGTTAGGCTTTCTGATTTCAGTTCCTAAATTTAGTTATTTGTTCCAAAGTGAAAGCCAATGAGTGAAACAGGTTTGACTAGATTTTATAGGACAGCATTGAATTATAATGTCATAAGGACGGACTTCATGAAAGAATTTAGGGCCCCATCTGTGAGAGGAAGTTCCATCCTCTTCATACATAGACTTAGAAACCTAGGCACAATGCTAGGCAATAGATGATGAGGACCATAAGATTCCATTTAGACCTTCTGTACTTCTTTCAAAGCACGTCTCCTTAAAGAGACCTAGTGCCACTGCTTCACTTTTGATGGCATTTCATGAAGGGCCTGATTCCAAAAGACCTGTTCTAACAGTGACTTACTGGTATAAGCCTGCCCTGATTCCAAAAGGTTTGCTCTGAGTGTAAGTGACTTACTTCGTTGTATATACCAGAATCTGGTCTCTGTGTAAGCCTGCTTTATGGATAAGCCTTGAACTAGAGTAAGTCACTTACATTGAGAACAAGTTTTTGAAATCTAGCCCAATGTGGGTAGACAATGTGAATGCGTATTCTCTGTGGATGAAATGACTGGCCTTGCTCTTTGCCTTTATAATTCCAATTTTACAGGGCTTCTGTGTATTTGGGTGAAGGAGACTGGAATACAATTCTTACTGCTGTTTCTGTGACACAACAGTACATTACCATAAGATATATATATATATGGAGAGAGAGAGAGAGAGAGATAAATACATCTCAAACATAAATATATATATATATATATATATATATATATATATATATATATATATATACATGGGTCCACTTTGTAATTTCAAAAGCCCAAAATCTCTAGTTTCAAAAAATCTATCCGAGAAACTCGAGATTTTGGACTCTCAAAATTACAAACTAAAAAAAAATAAAACCAAAAAAAGACTAAAAACTGTTTTTGCTGGGGGGCAAGTCCCCCTGCACCCCCCGCACCTCCTGCAACTTAAATATACCATCTCCAAGATCGCACTACAGTGGAGAGAATGGTAAGCATAATGAGAGCGTTACCATTCTCTTCACTGTAGCACAATTTTGGAGATGGTATATTTAAGTTGCAGGGGGTGTGGGGGGTGCAGGGGGGCTTGCCTCCCTTACAAAAACATTGTTTTAGTTAGTTTTTTTTTTTTTGCACCACTTTGTAGTTTCGAGATTCCAAAATCTCAATGTTTTGAGTTCGATGTATTAAAACCTGAGATTTTGGGCTTTTGAAAATACAAAGTGGGCCCATATAGATATATATATATATATATATATATATGTCAACCAGGAAAGTCCAACTTGGAACAAAGCCAATTTTCAGCAGAGGCCCAGGAAGAAACACTCCAGATGCATGTCTTTGTGATATGGGAGGAAACTGGAGCACCCAGAGGAAACTCACACGAACGGCATGCAGACTACGCACAGAAGGCACCCTGTTCAATCTGCGTATATATATATATATATATATATATATAAAACCAAAACGTCACAAAACCAATACTTGAGCAGGATTAAAGGACTTGAAGCACAGCTCGAACAGTACGAACAAACAATACTTTAATGGATAAACAACTTCACTGGTTAAGCGCTTTCATCTGACTGGATACAGACTTCATCAGAACCAGTATTTTGAAAATACCCATGGTTTAAATAGCAACTTTGGCGCCAAAACTTATCAGTCACTTAAAGAAACATAATCCTATATCACAATAATGTAAAATAGCCCTATGTACACTGTTATAATTCATTACTAACACCTGTGTAATACATAAAAAGACAGTATATAATACATGTCGATGTCCCTCTAATCTAGTACATAAATCCTATGCAATGTATGTAGTTGTTAAAAATTGATAAAATTAATATAAATACATGTTATATATTATATATAATAAATACATTTTAATAAATATAATAAAATAAATATATCCAATAAAACTAATTTTATATAATTGATTGAATAATAGGAAGATTCAACGTGACAAGGAACATTATCAGTACAAAAGGGCATATGTTTGGCCACAAGATAGAGCTGTGCTTGAGAAAGGGAGACATAGTAGCTATAGGAATGGACCTAGGCATGTGGATAGGGATGAAAATTTTCAAGGGGGCAGATTTTCCCACCCCCCAAGAAGCAGTACAATCAATGGAACAGGAGGGAACATTAAAAAAGAATATATTCAATGAGGATGAGAGGAAGTTGATAATGAATGAATCCATATGTTATACAGTTACACATTATCCCAAAGGAACAAGTATGTATTCTCCGTGCGTGAACAGTTCTGAAGCAGATGGGAATGATGTTAATGATGCAGCAATTGCAGAACATGGTATTTTACATTCCTTCAATGGCTTCAATGTGTTTAATTACACTGATATGGATATTAGTCAGGAATTTTTTACGCTGTTCAGTAAGGGCATGAAATTTATACCTAATATAGGCTTTAATGTAGTAGACATTATTAAAGAAATTAAATTATATTGTAGAAGGCTGAATTTAGCCATCCAATTTGGGCAAAATGATGTGAATGTGAAATCAACAGGATGTAAGGATCTTATTAAAAAAAGTACATATATTCCAGTTTTCAACCCACAGGTAGCGAACTTCGAAAAAATGGTATGTAAAGATATATATTGGTTGAAGAACAACATTAAGACAGGCAATGTATTTCATAACGTTTTTAATGATAATTTAACATTCAATGAACGGGTATAATAATGAAATCAGAATAATGAAACCAGACAAGGGGGGGTGGCATTGTAATTTACAATACTTTTGATTACAATGCACATATACATAATATTTTGTACTTGTCAGGTAATTATGAAGAGGTTTCTATAAATCAAATCAACATCGGATATAAAAGGATTGACTTGGCCCTAGAGGAATATTTGATTGATAATAGAATAACCAATGAGACGTATACATATTTGAAGGTAGATTACCCAGTATTGGCTAATATTATTGGTATTCCTAAAGTGCACAAATCTATTCAAAACCCTCCTTTTAGACCTATTATTTCAGGATATAAATCCAAAACATACAACATGGGAGTTGCTATTGATAGATGGACCAAACATGTATATCAAAACATACCCCATTTGATTAAAGATTCCTGGGATTTTTTAGGCAAATTAACACCAGACTTGTGGAGGGAAGAATTGATTTTTTTAACTATTGACGTTACGGATCTATTTTCAAGTATACCCAAAGAAATTGGACTTGAATATTTTAGTAACAGCTTGAGGAATCATTCCAACTTGTGCTGGGACAAGATTAGCTTAATAATGGATATGATGGCCTTAGTCCTTGATTACAATTTTATATTTTTTCAAGGCGAATACTTTAGGCAGAGTAAAGGTGTGGCAATGGGGGCCTCTTGTGCCCCCATTTTTGCTAATCTTGTCATGCTGGAATGGGAGACTGTACATCTGTTCAATAGTAGATTTTATTCAGACATTGCATTTTATGTTAGATTTTTAGATGATTTATTTATTTTATGGAAAGGTCCAAAAGAGAAAATCAGCGAATTCATTGAATATATTAATGGCACGACGGATTTTCTTAGATTCACTCATAACATTAGTGAAAAGGGTATCTCTTATTTAGATACGTACATAAGCCATTCCAGTGGAGGATTTGCATCCAGGATATACAGGAAAAACACCTTCTCAAATGATTACATAGAATATAACAGTAATCACCCACCGTATATGTTCAAAAATGTCTTTAAGGGACAATGCATTAGAGCGGCACGTATGTCATCCACTAAGGAAGTTATGGAAGCAGAATTGGTAGTTATATCTAATATGTTCAGTAAAAGGGGATACCCATTAAGTATGTTGAAAGATGTTACAGATTATATAAAAAAGCAATGGGGTAGTAAATATATACCATTATTAGGTAAATATTTAAAAACCGGAGAGGACATTAATACTAAAAACAATGATTTGGCACATGAAGGTAGGAATAGAGTGTGTGTCTTAATGTACACACCTTATGTGAACCTAATTAAGGATATAGTAAATAGGCACTGGGATTTAATAACAGTTTCGGAAAACATAGGTACAAAACTGGGTGGTAACCCGTATTTTGTGTATAAAACAGCTCCAAATATAAAAAGGTTATTAGAAAAGGTAAATACTTTTGTCATACCAAAGAAAACAACAAAAGGGACCACCAAATGTGGATCTTGTAAACAGTGTGGGCGGATTAATGAAGTGATAGGCACTAAACTTGAAGACATTAATAAGACATATGTGAGAAGCAGGGCAGGCAATTGTAATACCAAGCAGGTAGTTTATCTAGCTATGTGCATGGCCTGCCCAGCATTTTATATAGGAAAAATGGAGAGACAAATAAAAAAAAAACGTATTTATGAACACTACTATAAAATTCAAGTCAAAGATATGAATAATGCATTGTACAAACATTTACATGAGAAAGGGGAGCAACATTATTTTAAATTTTCCATTATTGATCAGGTAGACAGTTACATTCAAGGAGGAAATTGGAAAATGTTGTTAGCGTGTAAAGAAAGTAAGTGGCAAATACTTACAGATGCCACCAGGTATCCGGGTATCAATGAAAGTATTAGTATCAAACCTTTTTTAGCTATTAGCTAGCATATTTTGTATTCACTTGTTAGACGCAATAGGTTATTTCTCTAGAGTACATGATTATTATTCAATCAATTACATAAAATTAGTTTTATTGGATATATTTATTTTATTATATTTATTAAAATGTATTTATTATATATAATATATAACATGTATTTATATTAATTTTATCAATTTTTAACAACTACATACATTGCATAGGATTTATGTACTAGATTAGAGGGACATCGACATGTATTATATACTGTCTTTTTATGTATTACACAGGTGTTAGTAATGAATTATAACAGTGTACATAGGGCTATTTTACATTATTGTGATATAGGATTATGTTTCTTTAAGTGACTGATATGTTTTGGCGCCAAAGTTGCTATTTAAACCATGGGTATTTTCAAAATACCAGTTCTGATGAAGTCTGTATTCAATCAGATGAAAGCGCTTAACCAGTGAAGTTGTTTATCCATTAAAGTATTGTTTGTTCGTACTGTTCAAGCTGTGCTTCAAGTCCTTTAATCCTGCTCCAGTATTGGTTTTGTGACGTATATATATATATATATATATATATATATCGGTTAGGTAGTCAGTGGGTATAGGGGCTGTTTGTGCATGAAAAGACTGTCCCTGCTGTTTCTTGTTGCAATTTTGGGTTTCCAGGACGACTGTGTATTGGGTTGATCCAAGATGGATTATAGGCTGTGATTACACAAATATACGTGAATGCAACTGTTATTTTCTTTTTTTTTTTTTAACCTGGCAGAGTCAGACCAGATAAGGTTGGTGTGCAATAGTGACGGGAGCTGTCTGTAGATAAAATGATTGGCTCTGTTCTTTGCTGTTTTAATTCTAACTTTGCAGGGCTAGTATATATTTAGATAAATCAAGTTGGAACACAAGCTATGATTACTGTTGCTGGGAAGCAAAAATACATTAATGTAGTATTTATTTAGTTATTCGTTTATTTATTTATTTATTTATTATCCTTGGCAAAGTCAGACCATGTACTTTAGGCAAGCAAAAATATGTTGGCTATTTGTAGATGGGGTATTAGGGGGTGTTACTGAATGAAATGATTGGCCATATTGTTTGCCAATGGCTTTCTAACTCTGTAGTTCAGATGTGTTTTTGGGTGAACCAAGATGAAATGCAAGCTGTGATTATTGTTTTTGTACACCCAAAATACATTCATGAAAACCTTATTTTTGATCTGGTTTCTAGATCAAACCAGATACTTTAGGTGCTTGTAGGTGAAATGATTGGCCCTATTGTTTTATTGCTTATTGTTTTATTGTAATGCTAGCTTTTGTAAGACTAAGGTGTATTTGAGTGAAGTAAGGTGGAATACAAAGTGTGAAAAATACATTAACGTAATCATCATTCTTTTTTTTTAACATTTCAGTGTGAAGCCAGACACTGTAGGTAGGCAGTGGGGGGGGGGGGGGCTGTCTGTGGATGACATTTCTGGTTCTGCTGTTTGGACTGTGATTATTGTCTCTCTGAAATAATAATACATTAATGTAATATTTTGTTTTTACTCTAGCTGGGGCAAACCACATATTTTAGTTAGGCAATGTGTGTAGGGAGGGAGGTGTTTGTGGATGAAATAATTGTTTCTGCTCTTTGCTGTTGTAATTCTAATTTTACAGGACTAATATTTTTTTTTGAGTGAAGCAGGCTAAGCTACAGTCTGTGATTTCTGCTGCTGTCAACAAATATACATTAACGTATTTATTATTTTCTTTATTTTTAACTTGGCAAGGGCAAACCAGATACTCTGGGTAGGCAACTGGTGTAGTACCGTCAAAATGATCAGCCTTGCTATTTGCTGTTGTAAATCTAACTTTGCAGGACTAATGTGTATTTGGGTAAAGCAAGCTGGAATACCAGCTATGATTGTTTCCTTAAAAAATACAGTAATATAACATATTAATATATCAATTACTATTTTTTTTATCCAGTCTGGCAAACCAGATACTTTATGTAGACAATGGGCACAGAGGTTGTTTCTGGATGAGATGACTGGTATTGAAGTGTAAGAAGACACATTTTGTGTTCTGCTGAGGAAAGCATTTTGTGTTCAGTTATTTTTGCACACATTAAATAGAATCTTTACTAATTAATCCAGAAGTCTGTGCCTCTGGTTTATATTTGATGTGCTTAATGCTGCATTACTTTAAAGTAGATTTTGAATTGCATTCCTACTGCTACAGTGGTTACATGTATTTTCAAAACATACATTGCATGTAACTGAAATGTGTATTTGCATTTTTGGAATATTTTTCATAACGTATATTAACTTTCTGTGTTGTTCTTAATTTACTGAATTTCCCATCTTTCACAGAAATTGTTTACTTACAAAAGTAAGTTGGCAGTTGGCAAAGAGGATTAAAGCTTTGGATTGTTGTTAAGCTACTTCCTGTGGTACAATATTTGAGTTCCTCAATCTTCATATGCTTGCTGCGTGACCTTTAATGGGTCTCTTTGCCACACATTGCTGTAGGGCAAGTGGGACATTGGGCAAGGCTCATTACTTGTCTCCTGGACTGCAGATCTAGTAATTTTCTATGAGACTAAAATCATTTGTGTTCACTAATGTACTTGCTGTTGTGATGCCACCTTCACTGGGACTGCTAGGTTATTATAATGAATGTGCAAGCTATGCCACTATGGAAGGGGACAGTGACTTGGCGTGGGTAACCAATCATGTCATCCAAGGATGTCTTGAAACAACTGGCGCTATATATATATATTTGCTGTGTGCTGACCAGGAGTTACCTACTTCTTCTACCCCAACCATACCACAATGATATGCAACTGAATATATACAACCCTTGCCATCACCAGTGTTCTACATTGCCATCCTACTGGTTTATGTTCCAGATTGCATCCCCCCTTCTGCAAATTCATCGATCCACCACTGGTGTGCATACGTTTGTGCAAGAATGAGGATCAATATTTGAAAAAGAAGATGAATAATTATTACAAGTTTATTTGTAGACAATGTATGTCACTTCATCACATTCAGAGTAGGAGTGTACTATCAAAAGTGCCATCTTCTACTCAGACAGTCTGACCAGTATTCATTGAACATGGCGTATTGGAATTTGCCCTAAACTGATTTCCTAGGAATATGGTTGAAAATTACCCCTGAGTAGCTTAGTCAAAACACTCCAAACAAACCCAAAAGATTTTTAAGTGCATTATCAACCTAATAAATCAGTCAGTTTAATAGCTGGCATGGTCAAAGACAGCCATCCTAAATACCACAGGAGTGAATTAGTGATTACCCATCTGACTGTCAAGACTAGATATAAATGTGGCTAGGGTTATATACTAATTGATATATAAGGGAAGGTTATTCCATAGATAAGGCATGCAGTAGTTAGAAATCTATCAGGCTAGCAGGTCCTATTTATGTGGTGGTGAAGACTGAGATCCTGTGTTTGAATAGTCATGGCACGATACATTGTGCAGTTTTGAATGAGATCTAGTAGATCTCCTTCTTTCATGGCATGGAAGGCTAAGCAGTGTTTGCAGTACAGGAGACTGTATGCTGCATAAAGAGATGCAGTTCTGTGATTTAAAAGTCTTTAGAATCCTTTGTCCTACAATATAGGAAGTCCTATATTGTAGGACAAAAGAGCTTAAGTTTTTTTCATGAAAGTTGTCAGTGCGAAGTTTATGTTTATTTGATCTGTTGGACCATGCCTGTTCAGTTTCATTGCTTCTGGATTGTTATATAGTTTGTGTAGCTTTTACATTTTCACTGTCATTGTAGCTAGCATGCTTAATCAACAGGCTTGTGCTTGAGGGAAAGCTGCTCAAACTGTTAAGAGATGAGTGTAAGAACCCAAATGACAGTGCATTATCATTACAAAACCAAGAAAAAGATGCCACAGTGGGTCGTCTTTTCTCTCTCAAATTTATTATTAGCGCTTTCGTTCACCAAATGGAAATGAACTTCTATTTGGTGAATGAAAGCTATAACAATAAATTTGAATATGAAATGTTGACCTGGTGTGGCATCTTTTTCTTGGTTTGGTTTGGTTTTCGGAATTCAGTTCTTTTTAGTGCATTATCATTAATCAATTACACAAACTTTGCAAATAAAGTTTTTAGAATGCTGGGTCATTGTTCAGTTTTGACACACATTAAGTTGCAATTAAAAAAGTCATACTCACTAAAACATAGACAATTATATTTTGTTGCCATAGTGATGAGACTATTATTGTCTGACAACTACAAAAAATGTATTTACATGTATGTCGTTGGAGATGCAAGCTCATTTTAATATAATTCATGCTGAAGAGGGTTAACTGCAAGCTATAGCTCCTGTCGTACAGAATTTTATTTCATCAGCCCTCACTTATCGACTGTGTAACCTTGAACCAGTCACGTAACTGGAGACTGCTCCCAGGTCACCACTGAAAAGGGGCTGTGTTTCCAGTGGGCATACCTGTGTAACCTTCAATAAATCATTTAACTAGACATTGCTCCTGGGCTGACCTGGATAAAAAGTAGGTGTTATTATTAAGAACAATAATAAGCAGAAATGTGATTACAATGTTTTTAAGTCATATTTTTTAATGAAAATAATGTAGAGACCATTACTTCAGATAAGCTATCGAACTCTTAGAATATTCTAGTCTGTGGATTGTACATTATATTTTTTCTTGGAGTACATAGTTATCTGAAAATTCAAATAATCACACACTGGCCATCGGTTGCAATCCCACCCCAAGATGTTGGTGGTGATAGGAGTTGGGAAAGAGAAGCAGCAAAAGATGAAGTTGTTTTGTGCTTTGGTCATACAACATAAGACTGATCCAATGATCTATCAAACCGAATGCAGCCAATTTTGTTGTTGCTCTGTCTGTACATCACAGTATGTTTCAGTTAAACAGGAAGTGTCATCAGTGGGAGTTAATACCATTAAAACAGTGGATGGGACAGTGAGCAATGAATTCTTCTAGCTTAACTTGCTTTTGCATTGTATATAATGGGTCTTTAGGGATGTAGGTGATGATACAAATGCTGATAAGAGCTTTTTAACTGCATTACATAAGATGCAGCAAGAAATTATGTCAGTGTTTTCTGCTGTAACTGAGACCAAGCACATGGCTATGAAATTATTTTCACAGTAGGAAGGAAGGTCCTATACAGACACAAACCAGCCAATATTGTTTCATCACACTGGTATTATACAAATGTTATGTTTATTTTCCAAAGCTTGTGCCATATTTGTTTGGTCATTCTAATGACATTTTAATTTCCTCATCCTTATCCAACTTTTCCATTGCAAACTTTGTTACTGAGAAACAAAAAAAAAAACAGTTATGTAACACATTGCTTTCCAAAGATGAATAACTTACCTTAATACAGTTTGCCTGCGTTCTGCAGATATTCATTCTTGGTATCAAGAAGTATCTTACTTCCTAATAACTGATTTATAAATAAAACCAGTCCCATTTGTATTCAGTTTTCTACATAATCTCATTAATATTTGATAAGGCCTTAATGTCTGCTTATGTTTCACTGAATTATCTTTAGAGTCTGCATTTCACTAAATTATTCTAATGCCATCAAAATAAACAAAACTTTATTACATCACTTAGTTTTGTAAGACACATATAAATCAGTCTGATATATTTGATAGCGAACTCTCTTTTCTATGCTGCTAAAGTAACTTGAGCAATGTTAATGCAGAAAAGTTGCTGTACTTAAGTAGTTAAGTAATGTGTTTCTGTTATTGCATCTGTTTTAAAAGAAAGTTATTCACTTTTGTTCTTAAACCCCTCCCATTCTTTGGGCAAGATTCTGTGCAAAGATTGCCAGCCTTGTTAAGAATGGCTATGACTCAGTCTTACATTTTGCCCAGAAAAATAGTTTGTTTTGAAATCTCAGAGTTCATTTTGTTTTATTTTATATATGTTTTTCTTTATTAGATTCATGCCATGATCGACATTCTTGCGATTTTTAAAGATTGCAATTACTTTTAACACATTTAATTATTGTGAATCTTGTCACAATATAGCAAATATTTGTCTTCTGTAATCACCTAAGGAACTTTCATTTTAAACATGGCCCCTACTGTAAGATATCAGATAAACTCTGCTCTGGACAGTTGTTTTGTTTTTATGCAAACACCATGACTTCTTGCATAACTTTATTCATATTGAACTAGTGCAAACATGCTAACTGACCTAAAGTAACCTTGATCTTAATAACAAATATCTGAAACCTTTTTACTTATATTTATAAATTCTATTGGCTTTCAAATCAAGACCAAGAGATCAAGAGTTAGAATTTAGCTTGAATTAAGCAACAAAACAAATAAATTTGGATTTATGTCTGGACAAAGTTCCACTCAGAGGTAAAGGGCTTTGTACCACACATCTCTTTACACTGTAATATACTGAGTGTGCTACATTGTAGAGAAGCAGTCATTTCTTCCTGCGATGCCCTCTTTTCAAAAAATACATTTCTTCATTTGGTGACAATCACACTAACATGGACAAAGATGAACATGCACTACTATTGCTGCATTCAAATTTTTTGAGTGCAACTCTTTCATTACTTGTTGCTATAATCTAAAATCTTCCCTGTAGTTGGACTATTGCATCAATCTGTCTCTCCGTATAACACAAGTAGATGAGACAAGCACAATGGGAACAAGTTTCACTCTGCATTAAATTAGTGCATAAGTTGTAGTGACTATTAACATCCAATGCACCACTGCCTTTACTGTTACCCACACTCACTGCTGAAGTTCTTTCCCGTAGATTTGAAATATTTCAAGCAATTTACTGAACTGACACTAATTTTTACAGTACTGTCACTGAGGCTTTGTAATCACCTCTTGTGTTCAATTTAACTATTTTTGTTCATGTTTTGCTTTAGATATGCTGATTTGTGGCATTTTTGAATTACACAGCATTACTTGATATGCATTATAGAAAGATCATTCTTTACCATCTTTATACACATTTTCTATGTCCATTCAGTTTATAAACCACAACTTTTCTAGGCATCTATGAATTCTTACTAATTAGCACACACAACACAAACCAAATATTTTTTCACAGACTGAGTGGTAAGCCCTAATAAAAGGTTTCAGATTTATCCTGGCTAAGGGGGTGGCTGGCTGTGGTGGTGCAGTGGCTAGCATTGTCACTTTACAGCAAGAGGTTCTTCGGTTCAATTCTCAGCTGGGATGCCTTCTGTCTGGAGTCTGCATGCCCTCCCTGAGGTCATATGGGTTTCCTCCATGTGCTCCAGTTTCCTCTCACATTTCAAAGACATGCAGTAGGTGGATTGGACACTCTAAAATGGCTGCAGATGACAGTGTGTGTGAGAGTGAGTGGTACAAATGAACTACCTCTGCAGAACTAGTCACCTGGCAGTGTAAACCTTGGCATGAGATGATTGTCACAGCTGAAGTAACACCCCAACCCCATGTGCAAAATGGGAAAAGGGGTTGAGGATGGATGGATTCTGGCTAAGTGAAAGGAAAATCTAAATTCACACCCTTCTAGGAAGAAGGTAGATGATTTATTATTTCTGATTCAAGGAGTTATGACAAATTTGCATGAAAATTCATGCTTTACTATTCACCTGTTGAGCTGCATAAGGATTAACAAAAAATATTCATATCAGGATAATACATGCATCTCCTTAACATGGGTAACATCCATGCCCTCTAGTTAATACAAGGTATTTCATTTTCTTGAAATGCTCAGTTTGTTAGATATTATGTTGTACAGGAGGTGTGTTATGCGTATGTGTATGTGTGTGTGATACTACATCAACATTTTGGTCTCAAGTCATAGATTCAAGCAACAATTGTTGGTCATAAGGTAAGCCCAAGATCTTATTTTTTTTCAGGAAGATGACATTGTCATGCATAAAACATCAAAACATATTTCCTGTAAACCCCAGAGTAAGATCATTTGCCACAGCATCAGTCTGATAGATTCAAACTTTGGATGTCAGGATCTTTGTTAAATATGCCTATGAAGCAGTCTTCATCTAAAGTAAATTTGATAGAGTCAGATGTCATGAAATAATCTAGCGACAATTCATTAACTGAAGCTTTACCTCCTTTTAATTTTTATTTGTTTTAGTTACAGTTAACTGGAGTAGAGTACTGGTCCAAACAAAACAATTTTAGGCTTAGCATGGTGTAGAATAATGAAAGGAAAATGATGACTTACCGTAGAAGTAAAAAACAGTGAGACAAGCTTAATAACAATAAAAGATGTAGATCATGAGTGAAACCAGCATAATACAGTCAGTCAGTGGACTCTAAGTAAGGAAGAACAGGAATACATTACTAAGGGGAACGGAGAGGAAAGAATGTATGAGAGGACATACAGGGTGAATAGGGAGGGAGAAAAGAGAGGATCATAAAAAAGATATGGGGGAGGAAAGGAGGACTATGAGGTGAGACAAGATGACAGACTGATAAAGAGAGAGAGGGGGTTAAAGGGAGAGGAAAGTAGAAGTGTGTTGGGCAGAAAAACAGGTGGTGTATTGAACTTGTATTGTGGCCCATACTAAGGCATTTGCAAGTGTCTTGACATTTGAAGGTGAACTTGCAGCTGAGACTTGAAGATTGCATAAGAGGTATTACTTTTGAGGTTGGCTGGGAGGGATTTCATGAGTGTTGGGCCTACCTTCTGCTTCAGGAACTACTACTGAGAGTTGCATGAAATTAAATAAGGGCAATGACTATTACACTTATTATGTCAGACTTGTCTAGAAAACAGATCACGCAGCTACAGCAGGTTTACACAATAGTGATATGTGAAATTAAATTGTGCTTTTACTGTGTCCTGGATCTGTGCTAATCTTGTGACTTACTAGTTTCAGAGTAACGCTAGTTACAAGAATCAGTGTACAATGCATATGCTCTACAGCATCTTTTCTAATAAAAGGGGATGTAATATTCCTTTAAAAAGCTAGGAGTAATATGCAATGTGAGTCTTATGATGGGAGTTCACCCTTCTGTGAGTAAAGCTTCAGTACAGCAGCATCTCTCTGTTTCAGTGTCTTGTCAATCATTAGGCCTTATGTCTTAAACTGATATGCTAACTGTTAACTACTCCATCATAGTTTTACAAACACTAGTCTTCAAGCACAACAGTGCAATGGCATATTCAGTCTGAGTCATACTGCTAATATTAACCACTATAGGCTTAGCATCACTACTCAATGATACAGGCTAAGAATCATTAACAAGTTATGCATCCTTTACAAGCTGTAAAATACAAAAAAAAGAAAAATGAAAATTATGTGCTGTATTTTAGAGATGTTGTCCAATGAATCTCAAAGCCAGTGCTACTGTTGTCACATCACTAAAGCAGATATTGCAAATTACTGCTAACATCTGAATGATGCGTGGAAACAGCCATGGTAAACAGAGAGGTGGTGCAAAATATTGTGGTACAGAGGGATTGGGCTCAGACTGCAACCTGGGTGATCTGGGTTAATCTAGCAAGACTGGCTCTTGAGAAGTTGGCTGGTGGAGGTAGGAAATTTGAAAATATTTACTGGGTCCCCTAGCCTGGGAGGAAAGAAAGGGTTTTAAACAAAGTAGGGTAGCACCAGTGGAGATACTTTTGGGTATGCATCTAAGTATACAAGCACCGGGGCACGAACCAACAGATATTCTCAGCCTTGGTTGTCTTATGGCATTACACATCATGCATAGGGTCAGGGAGTGGGTTAGGGCATAAAACAAAAAACACATTTTGCCGTGAGCCACAAGTATAAAACCATTCTAGGATGCATCGCCTACTTTCAAAACGTGGGGAAAGTATAAGATAAGATGTAGAGAGTCAGGAATAATTCCCAGCATCCAAGACCAATGAGAGGCACCAGAGACAGCTGACTGCCAGCTGCATAGCAGCCAACAAGTAATTTGAAAAAGCAAATAAGCAAAGAGATATGCAGATTGCTGTTACTGCTTATATCTAAACAATGCATGGATATGGTAGAAGTAATAGCACAAATGCAATGTCGATAAAGAAATTACAATCCTTAAACCAGTATAAATACAGGTCATGGCTGCAGAGAGGGATAGCTTGGCCAGGGTAGAAATTAAGGGATGAGAAAGTAGGGGCCACCATTTCACTGAAAATGTAATACATTCATTATCTTCCCTCTGATCTTCCTGCTATGTCAAGTGTATGTGGTTACCAGAGGTGTAGGCCTTTACTCAGCAATTCAATTGTTTGCTTGATCTACACTACATTAGTAACATTTAAGATCAAGGTATTTGAGCAGATATTCAAGAAGTGCACATTTCTGCAATGTTACAACTTTCAGAAATGAACAATTCACCACAACAGCTTTCAGATTATGCCAGTGCCAGAAATTATACTGTAAAGGTCAGAGTGTCTGGGACATGCTTTGTATTCTAAGCATCAGACATTAAGGAGGTGGGAAATGCAAGTGCACTGTTGTTTTGTGAAATGATAACATGCATAGGTGCAACCTGGGATTATACTGTGTGTCAGGAATTGGCCTGAAAGTGAGTTGGAAATATGGGAATATTGTGCAGTTTTTGACGAACGAGACTGCAAATGTCCTAGGGAGACGAGAGCACACAGGGAGGGAAATAACTCTGCATATGCAGCAGCAGCTTAAGTATTGCACTCATACTTCCAAGCTTGCACAGCTGACATGAGCGTAAATAGAAGAGTTCAGTATACAACAGGGCTAATATTATTCTGTATGCATTTAATATGATATCATGGTCCTTCATAAATACCTGCTGTGGTGTGTTACAATGCAGCAAAAACTGGATTCTTTATAAATCCTATAGTTAAAAAAAAAATAATAATGCATATTGTCAGTGCTTTAATTCGGCATTTTTAAGGAACTTTATTTTTTCCCTAAAAATGTTTGACCATCAGTAAAAAAATGAACAGCAAAGAAACCAGAAAGCTTTTGTGAAAATAATTATTCACAGACATGGTTTCTATTTTAGCACTTTTTCTTTAAAAAAAAAGTTTAATCTAATTTAGAATACTCAGTGAAAGCATAACGTTAGCTTGCTTGAATGATGGCTATACATCAAGGACATTGGAACAACAAACTTCCACTTCAAAGTTCCTATTCTTTAGATGCCTACTGATTTTGTTTAGACTGCTGTTTGTGTTAAAAACTTGATATTCTTCACATGATTTTATTAAGCCAGCTTACACAGATAAGTTACACATTTTAAAGGCAAGCACAGAACTGTTTGTTAGAACAGTGCATAATAGGTTTGGAGGTGGTCTGGAAATTAATTAAACAAGGAGTCAGTCGTCTTTTTTTTTTTTTAAGATCATTTTGGGAAAAGGGGTTGTGGATAGATTGATAGATCTGGGTAGCTTTCAACTTACAACAGAAAAAAACAGACAGTTTCTACAGTCATACTGTTAAATGTAGGCTCATTTTGATTTATTTTCTACATTTGTGTCTGCTGACCATCAAGCCAGCTACCAGGCTGGCTAATACTATCCATTCATTTTATTTTATACGACAAGAGCAGAGGTGCAGCATAGTTATCATTTAGTCAGAGCAGAGATCTTTTCCTTGTGTCTCTAAATGCCCTCATTCCCAGTGACATTCAAGACAAGGCTTGCATTGAGCCATTGTGAATGGTAATATCTGCTTTCTTGAATACTGTTAATTTTAAAGCCCCTTCACCAGTATAAAAAGCAGAATCATGCAATCTCCAGTCTTCTCAGAGCATTCTAGAAAATAGTTTGCAGTCTGGGCATGTGTGCCCAAGTTCTCTACCAGTAGAAGTGAACAGACATTGCCTCATCATACCTCCTTTACCACCCCCACAGCCTCATACAGTGACTATTCCACTAACCAAAGCCAACTTTTATGAGGCATGCTCAAATTTTTATCCCTGTAAATCATTGAAATTACTTAATGTATACTCTTTTTACTTTAACACCACTTACCAGTTTGTACCACTAGGCATGACACTTCCAACACATGCACCAGTTACAAAACATTAGCTCATCTAAGACCTGCTGGAATAGTTTTTAACAATACAAATCAGTGTAGCTATACACCTGCTTTATTTGTAGACTTAATCATACACTACATCCTTCAAGTTTATGTTAGTTTATATATAGTCTGCAAATGCTACAAAACACAGAAGTTTAAGGCAAACAAATAATGCATATTACAGTCTAAGGGTAACAATGCCATGTTGTTATTATGTAGTTAGGCATTCATCTTTTCATGGTGAGTATACATCAAAGTTTTTTTGTATGAGACAACAGACCAACCAACCATCTGATACCAGATTTATGAATTAAGCAGTGGTTGTATTAATTAAGGGTTGGGGGAGCTTTGTCTCTCACCCATCCACCCATGTAAAATGTTTTTTGTTAGATGCCTATTCAACTTAGAAGGCTCATCTGAATGAGCTTGGATGTGTTCATTGTCGGTGGATTCTACCATAAGGTCATCAGTTTATATATAATTATGAGGCTGTTGACCATAAAGAGCCTTATTAAGCTTAGCCAAGCTTCCAAGCTATATTGGACAAGTTTTAGTACCACTCAATTTATTGGGGGTATAGCTTGAGTATGAGTGTCTGAGCATTTACAGGCTTCCTCTCTCTAACAGGGACATAGGGCAAAGACCAGGGGTAAATTTACTATTTCCCATCCACTGATCCAAATTGTGCTTCAATAAGTGCAGGGAAGAGCTCTGCTTCACATGGATGGGAAGCCTGATGTACAGAAGGGGTAGCCCCTGAGGCACATACTTGTCCCTGCAACATGTCTTATTTATGTTGTAGATGAGGTTTAGGTTCCTATGTCAGATGTTTTTGATAGTATTTGATTTGCAAATATACAACAGGTCCATAAGAACTGAATCAGAGCATTCTTTTCCAGGCCAGGCATAGATTGTCTCTATAGGAGACTGAGTACATGGATAAGGCTTTGAGGTAGTACACAAAGGACATGTATGTTTATTTTTTGTGAAGATCCTTTGTGGATGCTTCAGTTGTTGCATGTGCCTGGTCAGGTACATAGTGAAAGGGATACTGTAGTTAATGAATAGTTTATGAGGGCCAAGTAAAAGGAAACAAAGACGTCTTTAGGTCTAAATGCCATACACTTGCTTATAAGTTGCACAATGTACACTGATTTCCTTACTACAGTAGACACATGATGGTCAAAGGCCAAGTCACTGCTTACATGCATTCCCAAATCCCTGGCCACAGGGTCAGCTCTTGAATGTGTATTATCAAGTCAGTAATTTCAAGCTGTGGTCATCCTTATGAAAGATACTATTATGTATTTTTGGCACTGACATTTAGACTGTGACTTTGGCACCAGTTATCAGTTTGTGTCAGGCCTTATTAGAGAATGCTTATGTCTTTGGAGGATTTTATGACTTTGCCTAGTTTGCGAAAATCTGTGAACTTGGTCAGGGCTTTTGACTTTGGTATTGACTTCAGAGAAGTAGTTGCCAAGAAAGAGCAGCCCCAGCAGAGAGCCCTGGGGAATTCCCCTAGTGAGTAGACTTTTTGTGGAGGTAGATTCACCTATATCACCTGTCCTGACTTTTCGTGTTCTATCTCTGAGCCAGTTGGCTATCCACTGGGTGATGCAGGGAGGCTAGATCTAATTTCTTGAGCTTGTCTACAAAATCAGAGTGGGGTATTGTATCTGATGCCTTGGCCATGTTGAGGTAGGCATTATGCACTTTTTTCCCCTGTCCATTGCTTTGACAACCTTCTCAAAGAAGTCCAGCAGATTAAGTAGGCATAACCTGCCCTTGGCAAAACCAAACTGAGTTAGATCCAATGTCTTAAGTTTTCCTATATCATAATTTATCATGTCCATGATTATTCTTTTCATGGCCTTACATATGAGACTAGTCAGGCTAATGAGTCAGTAGCTTCCTGGGTCCATGTATGGCCCACCCTTATACAGGCAGAAAACAGTTGCAGTCCTCCATTCACTTGTACAAAGGCTATTTGGAGGCATTGACTGAATAGTGCTTCAAGTAGGCCCAGCTGGTCAGGTTTCTTACTATTAAGGAAGCATCAAGTAATATTATCAGGTCCCATAAATGCAGTGTTCATAGCCTTGGAGATTGCATTGAGAATCTTTCTCTACTGATAGTTGGGGGAGCTATGATTAGAAGTGTTTCTTGAGAGATGTCTGAGGGACAAAGTAACATTAGAGCTACATTTCTCAGCCAGTAGATTTGTTTTATCCTTTGTCTCAATATAGATGGCTCCATTTAGAATTACTTCAGCACATTTTTGTGTATTGCCTTTGAGGTTTTGGATATTGTTGAAGAATACATTGTGATTGTCCTTAGCCTGGAAAGCCACATTTACCTCAAATTTGGTTTTGGTAGACATATTTAGCTCCATGAAGTGTTTATTTAATTTGATGGGGTAGTTCTTACCTTGGTGGGCATTCCACTTCTTATTCTGACCATGATTTCATTTCTTTTGCAATGCAACCTATTGATGTTGGGATTCCACCAAGATGGCATGATTTTTGAGTTTGTTCTGTGCTTATTTCAGGTAGGTACTGCTGCCACTATGCAGATGTATACATGATTGCAAAGGGTTGTCGAGAACAACTTTAAGTAGGTAGTGGTGCTCCCTAGGTTTGGGGGGGGGGGGCTTAGAATTTTGACAGTGTGTCACTTAAAAGTAAAGTATTTGCCTTGGAATAAATCCTAAAAGTTTTATGCATTTGGGAGACCTTTGAAATTTTGATTTTGGAAGATTATTTTTAGAAGCCCCAGCATATCTGGATCTCTGGGGTAGTCTTGAAGTGTATGACAGGTATTGTGTAGTGCTGCATGCTTCTAACAATCTGTTTGGAAATTGTAGTGGTTGTATATGACAGTCTTGCCTCCAGAGACTCTGTTATAGGTACATCTCTCACATACTATATCAGATTGTTTGAAAACTGGATAGTTGTTTTAAAAATATGAGACAATTTCCACATTGTCTCAGGATGCCCATTTCTACTAAGCTGGCTACAGAAACAGTAGGAAAGTGTATGTCCATTGTTACAAGGGCAGTGGTACAAAGAGATTCTGTTTCCATCTTTGTATAGTCACTGTGAAGGAGAACAGATTTTCTAGGATACTATTTGGGTTAGAAGTACAATCATGGTGTAATTTCATGGAGCAACACCCCTCTTCAGTCAAACAATGGTGCTTAAGTAACTACATACTCAAGAACTCTTAGCAGTAGTTCTGTAGGAAAACTGAGTTTCTAAGCACATCTGTCTGTGCAAGACACTACCAGTCACTGCTGTGAGATGAACAGCATTGAGCAAACAAGACAACATTATACAGGCAGAGAAACAGCAAACAAGCAAAATAGCCCTCTAGCCAATCACAATAAGCAGACTCTTAGGTTTCCTTAGTGATTCTCAGCACAGAAGAAACCAGGTTATACTCTACTCTCACTAGAGGCAGAATTAACATTTCTAACCTTAAGCCACTAAAATGAAGCCCAAAGTGCATAAATAACCAAGTTAAACAGTAAATAATTAAACAGCCAACACTTATTCTACTATTAAATGCTTTCATTAATCACCCAAATGAGGCAACTGAATGGAGCATTATTAAGAAAATGCATTTGTATATCTATAATATTAGACAACCAATCCTAGTAATTATATATAAATAAAGTTTAGCACACAAACCATTTTAATGTTTATTTTTATGTATTCTCAGTCCTAATACTTATATAGAAATGAATTTAATGAGGGGAACTCTTTTACATTTTTATTTTCTAATATATTCATTTAACTAGGCTACAATAGTCCAACCCTGATCAATTGTAGCCATGATCTGCAAGATTTACACAAAGTTCAGCTGGCATGTGTTTTTATGTGAGAGAAAACTGGCATTTCTGGGGAATCCCACAAAGACAATGGGAAAAATCCAAACTCCACACAAACACTGTGGAGTGTTCAGGACAGAACACAGACTCTGGGGCTACAACACAATGATCTTGGTCAAATATTCAATGATAGGCTATACACTCTTATACATTTAAACAGGAATGTTTCATGCAGCGAGGGAAGTGTGACTGCCCATGTCTTTTTTCAATACTAGTAATTTTACTCACCTTATGCTAATACATCAATTAATTAGGTGAATTTGTATCTTAAACTCTTAACTGTAAAAATGGATGTTGCTATATTGTACAGAGGAAATGAACAAATGGTACTGATACATCTAATAAATCACAAATTTTATACATATTTAGTTCAATAATATTGTGTTGCTAGCCTTCTTCTAACATTTGAGTATGTACAATAAAACGATATAGAATCTTCTTTTATATGCTTCTTTTCCCAGAAAGAAATCAAAGTTTTGGCAAAAAAGTCTAGATTTTGCTACTTAAAGCACTCAACAATAACCATCATATTTTCTTTGACTGAAGTAAAATAAGTGACTGCAATGTGTGTGTTATGATAAGGATTGCATTACTGAATCAAGAACAACTGTTTTTTTTTAACCTTGCTTTTTTCTCCTAATGCCTGCTTGCATCAGAGTCATCACTTTGGCAGTGCTGTAGCATTGCTATCATTCAAGACCCATTAAGGGTATTTGTTGGTAATATACTGTTTGGTTTGCATTCCTAGAAGCTAAAGGGATGGGTATATGATAGGTAGTAGTAGGGTTGTTATCTGATTGCCTGGGTGATGTAACCCCCCAAGAAGCCTTACTCACCCTTGGAAGAAGAGGCATTTGTTTGACTCTAGTTTCCCCCAGGAATCATGACTAAAATCATGTTCATGAGACATGCATTATCACACCCTCCTCCCAGGGAAAGTTGAACATAGACATCTTGTCAGTCTGTCTCTCCATATTTATTTAACATTTCTTTATTGGGACAGAGCCCATTTTCAGCAAAGGTCCAACAAGAAATGCTCCAGACACATGTCTTTGTAATGTGGAAGGAAACCAGAGTACCTAGAGGAAACACACATGAACACAGTCAGGACATGCAGACTCCACACAGAAGGCACCTAAGCCAAGAATCAAAGCGGAGAACTTCTTGTTGTAAGGTGACAACACTAATTGCTACACCACTGTGGTGCCCATATGGCTCTTTTAGTGCTGGGGATGTAAATCAGAAAATCCTGGTTGTTACTCTGACTCATAACTGGGACTCCAAACCTCAATATCTTGGAAACATCAAAAGTAAAACGATCTATCGGCTGAATTAACATTCTAGTTAGACATTATCATTTGATAACTCATACAGGAAGTCTAAGATTTCCACTGGAATGTAAACTTCTATGCATATTTCATTTAACAATAGAGGTTGTAACATTTTGCACTTGTACAGTTAAGGGATCACAGCAATCAGTTTTACTAAGTTTCATTAAATATGCTTTATTTCTAAAAATGTACATGAATTTAGTTATTTACTAGGTCATTACCTAGTAGAGGTAATACAATTTCTTAGAAAATGGGTTTCTTAAATAATAAAACCCCATTGATCACCTAGAGTTCTGAAAAAGTAAATTAATGTATAAGTGTGCAGGGAGAGCCCAGTAAAAATATCATGAGCTACTTGTGAAATGAAATCAATCTGCAAATGTGAAAAAAAAAATGATTTGACACACCCTTTCTTTTATTTTGCTAACTCAGCACTGGGAGTAAATGTTTTCATTAAGAAGAAAAAAAAAAACATTTCTGTTCAACTCATGAGGTGGGAGACATTTTTTTTTTCTTCTTGCCGTTCTTTCCTCAGTAAGCAAAGAAACAGCTTACGTGTCTCTCAGATACATATTATTTTTATACATCTGCTCTGAACATGAAAAATGTACCCACCCACTGTTGCCATTATTTAATACTTTAACAAAAAGCAATGCTTATTTTGAAACAAGTATAATAACTTTAAAAGGCAAACTCAGCCTGTGCGTGTGTGTGTGTGTGTGTGTGTGTGTGTGTGTGTGTGTGTGTGTGTGTGTGTGTGTGTGTGCGCGCGTGCACGCGTGTGTGTGGGTGTTTGTGCACGTGCGTGTGCTCGCATGTGTGTGTGTGTGTGTGTGTGTGTGTGTGTGTGTGTGTGTGTGTGTGAGTGTGTGTACATGTGTGTGTATACTTTCGTATGTAGGTATGTGTGTTTGCTTTATGTCTGTGTAGGATATGTGTGTGTATGTGTGTGTGTGTGTGTATGTGGTATTTGTAAGTGTGTGTATATCTTTGTGTCTGTGTTTATGCGTGTAGACATAAATGTATGTGTGTAGATAGGGGCCTGCACATATGTGTGTTTATTTATGCATGTCTGTGTTTGTGTGTGGGGGTGTGTGTGTGAGCATATGTGTTTCCGCTTGTGTGTGTGTGTGTGTGTGTGTGTGAGTGCGTGTGTATGTGTGTTCTTGTGTGTGTGTGTGTGTGTGTGTGTGTGTGTGTGTGTGTGTGTGTGTGTGTGTGTGTGTGTGTCTATATATGGTAGTGCAGACATAACTGTGTTTGAGTGGGGGGCAGTCTAGTCACATACTGTATGCGTGCATCTTTACGTATGTATGCACCAGTGTGTTTGTGTGTGACAATGTTGTAAGTATGAGTGTGTGTTTCTGTGTGTGTTCATGTGTGACTATGTGTGCTTGCGTGTGTCTGTGTATGTGCATGTGTCTGTGCCCATTGTGTCTCTATTGTATGTATGTGTGTGTTTGTGTATATGTGTCCTTTTTTCTCTATGTGTACCTGTTGTAAGAATGTGTATAGATTTGCCTCTGTGTTCATCTGTGTGTGTGTGTGTGTGTGTGTGTGTGTGTGTGTGTGTGTGTGTGTGTGTGTGTGTATGTGTGTGTGTGTCTGTGTGTCTGTGTATATGTATGCCTGGGAGGGGCAGGTGTGTCTGAGTGCATAATCCCTTGTGATACAAGTTGTGGGGGATAGCAATATACAGGTAACTAAAATGTCATAATTTTATGTCTATAGATCCACAATATCTATTAAAAAGTATCATGTAGAAGGAACTATTTTCCATAATTATTCTATTAATTGTATTTAGTTTCATAATAAAAATTACAAATTCATATCAAAAGCGATATAGGGAGCCAATTTTTAAATACAATAATGTCCTCCAGGATATGACAATAACAAAAAAAACACAGTAGGTGAATTTTCCAGTGTCCTAGCCAAATTGCCTCTCAATGGTTTGGCCACTACCTTGAGTTCCCCTTGAAAAATGCTGAGTAGGATTAATATGGTAACCAACAACAAGCAAAAATCTACAAGACATTAAAAATTAATCCAAGCTAAATTTGCCCTCCACCTGCATCCTTTAATAAGGGCAACATAAATAAATAACAGACTTTTTTATACGTGATCTGTGGAAATAATTCTTAAATGCACAAAAATGGTAAAGCAGTAGACACTGCTGCCCTATTTTTGGATGAACTGTTATAACTTCACATTCTAAAATGTATTTGAATGCATGCAGTAAGCCAAGAAAAAGAAATTCTTAGAGCCAATTAGCAGAACTGAATTCCTGTTCACTAAGTTATTTGAGCATGACTGACTTTACACAAAAGTGAAGCAACTCTGCTATGTTAGTCCCACATAATATGTGATCACATGACTGTATGTACATGAAACTTGAAAAAGGAAAATCTGCCATTAATCAGCAGCGGAAACTTGTGCATTTTTAATTAACTCATCTAAAAAGTTTACATCTGATTCACTGACTTTATCCACAAGTGAAACCTCATGTTTATTAAATAGCTCATGTAAAATACTCAATTATCTACATATATGAATGGATGGATGTTACAGGGAAAGCACAGATGCACGAATTCACACGTATACGTTGAAGTACACACACATGCATGCTTCTACATGTGTAGACACAGAGACAAACAGATACACAGAAATGTGTTAAGCAATTACAACCACATTTTCAATTCTGTATATTGCATATTGTGATCAAATGAATGAAAGAATGCATAGATATTAGCAGCAGTAATATCAACCACCTACAATACAATGCATCATAGCTCCCCTCCCATACATAAGCTCCCTCATTGTCTCTGTCTGTCCGTTTCTCTCGTGCGCGCACACACACACACACACACACACACACACACAGACACACACACAACCTGCACTCTCCAGCACATGCATGCATGCGCACATACACACACACACACACACACACACACACACACACACACACACACACACACACACACACACACATATACAATGTGCTCTTGAGCACATGCATTCATGCGCACACACACACACACACACACACACACACACACACACACACACACACACACACACACACACACACACACACACTCAAATATGATGGTACTTGTAACTACTGCTATGTGCATTAGCTTTATTATTTATGTTTTTAATGTTCCTTAACCATTGTTAACAAGGAGAAGGAAAATACTGGGACCAGTTGTAAGTGACGCTGATTCTGCAGTTACTTTACTTTTTTCCTTCCCCACATTTGCTACGTGCTTTTAGAATGGAAGGGAGATGACTACTGCAGTGGGAGGTACTTTTTTAGTTCTGTTTTTAATTTATTTTAGTTTTTTTCATTCTCACTAAATAAAATTACATTTAATGAATGACAGCATTTTTTGTATATATTTTTTACCCATGATTAGTAGCAATTTAATATGCTACTGTGAAAACTTGCTTTTTAGAAGACTTTACCTGTATATTAATAACCTGTCAGGGAACATTCATTCTCCAATAGTGTATCATTGTACTTACAGCCCATTCTCTAAGCAAGCAATAATATATGCTATGCTGGGCATTGCAGAGAAATAACAGACCTTTCAGATGTGAGAATGGCATTATTTATAAAATTATCTACCTGCGGATATGATTTTGATAAGAGTTTACAGATTTTATTATCAAAATGGCAATAAATGTATGTAATTTAGTAGATTGTTCATGAGTATAAAGACACTGCTTCTGGATATCCTTGAACAGAGATCTGTGGATACTTTTGTCTTTTTGTTAGATGCTCTAATGTCCTTCCACATTCTATAGGCATTTCATGGATAAACTACTGTGTTATTTTAACCTTTCCATAGATATGCATGTTCTGTGTGTGTGCATGTACCTGCACTCTGTGATCCTATGGCAACCCATCTGAGAGTAGTTTGTGACAGGATAAACCCTGGAATTCCATGACTTTTTAATTAATTAGTGATGGAAGGGCAACGTGAGAGTACAGTATGTAGGAAAATTGCTCTTATATTTTTCACTTCAAAAAATAAGGAATCATGATTTGTTGTATGACAATGCCAGGATTTGGTGTCAACATTCATGTGTCATACAAAAAGCAATGCTCTTAGCTAATGTTATATCATATAAGAACATGGTTCACCCAGTAGTGTAGTGTTACATTATACCATCAGATCATTATCAGTTAATGCAAAACGAAAAATATATAATAATTCCCAGTTATGTATAAAACTTAAGTTAATAAAATCTGTGTTTACATCAAGCTTATTTTTCTTGAGCTGGAATTTAGTGTCCACTATAACACTACCGACATATCCTTTCCTTAAAGTAATATTGCAGTTTTGTGGTAAGCATTGATTTATTTTAATTTCATTTATTTTATTTATTTGTTTTTGCTAGATTGGCTAATAAACAGGCCACAGATGCATGTTCTCTTTCAGAAACAACCTGTTGAATAAGCTGAAGCAACAAATTACCTGTTTTAAAGTTTGCAGCAATCTATGCATGGTCAGTAGAAGGCTATGTCTTCATTTTGGCATGTACATAAAGTATACATTTATCAAAATCAATGCACCTTCATATCTATCTTAGTAGCACAGTCTATACTGGCAAGTGGAAGTGTTAAAGGAAATGTGTAGAACTAAAAAATATGGGTGAGGTAGACAGGCTGCAGCACTAATATCTTATTGCATCTCAAGCTCCCAACTAGCTTGCCAAAATTCTTCTTTCTCATGCAAGGATAAGCACATTTCCTTTGTGAAACTATGTCTAGAAGTAGGAATTAACAAACAGAATGCATTAGTAATGGAATTAGAAAAGACTCTATGGATTCTGTGAAACAGAAATTAGAAAAGGTGGTGTCTAATTTAACTCTAAAAACTCTCCATCTTGTCCATATTGTAAAAATCAACCCGCTGATCTTCTTCATATGTTCTGGAGCTGTAAATGCATATACAAGCTTTGGAATTCCCTTAAGATTCAACTTCAGAAGATGGGTTACCAAAGCACAACGTTGTCATGGAAATCTATGATTTTGCATATTCCCCCGAAAGAACTCCCTAGATCACAAAGTATTATACATATTAATATTTTTATTAATGAAGCTTTATATAGCCACTAATTGATTAGACCCATCTAAAACATCATGGGAAAACTTTAGAGTTTTGGCAACAAGGCATATATTAGCTCATAAACTACTTTTAAATCCGCATAATAAAAATATTAATAATCCAAAAATTTGGGAACAGATATTTAATATTATACTAGCATAATACTTTTAACTTGAAGGTATTAACAATTATTTATATATTTGGAGAGAATTTTGTAATCAAACTGTCTGTTACTTGAAATGTTATTAATTACTCTTTGTTTTTCTTCTATTATTAATGATTCACATGGAAGCATTCTTGTAAATATTATATATTTGTTTGGTGTGATGGTTAGTGTTATTAGTTAGTTTTTTCTAAAAAAATTATTCTTGTTTTTAATTGTGTATGAAAATAATATAATAATAAAGATTTATTATGGGGAAAAAAAAGAAAAGGTGATGTCTATTACAGCAGGTATAGCAGATTATATTACTTTTCTGAAAAGAATCAGGGGAATAACTCTAAACTGAAACCATGCAGGTCAACAGAGATCCAAGCAGGTTGAATGGTATGTAATGCCTAACTGCAGACTTTATGGGAGAAATCAGGCTAATGGGATTTGATAGAAAAACCCCAGCAAGTCAAAAGTAAATACACAGGTCACCTTAAATTAGCCCTGCAAAACTCTTGCCCTGCATATCCAAACTTGGTGGCACCAACTGGATACTCTTCTGAACAAAATACAAATCCAAAGCGACAAAACATATGGAAAGCATTACTCTGGAATGAGAAGATTGTAGATCAGTGACCAGTCAGAATATACTTTTTGCAATAAGTATACTATATAATTCCTCTACATATACTCTTAATGACTAGCCGTGTGACAGCTTCTTTAATCAAATATTTATTAGGATGAGCTCTTTCATCATTACATCAACTTAATCAGATATAAAATGTAGTTGCTTACATGATGTTTTTAAACTGTATCAGCAAAGGGGGCATGGGTAAAGTAGTCTGTATGGCTGTGGTCCATTTTGCACAAGATGTACATGTAGATATCAATGATAGGTAGAGGAGTTTAATTTCATTTGTTTGTGGAGTTAGCTTACCCGACTGCTTACCTATGCTCCCTTATATAAAAGTAACAAAGGATTACTAAAATGACTTAACAAAAAGATTAACAATCTTTCATAGGATTCAATTTATCATTATTGAGTTTAAAATTGCAGAAAAAGTTTTACAGAGCCAGTATACCCTAAAGAATGTTGAACAGACCTAATTGAAAACATATGATTTCCCCAGTGGTAGCGGAGTTCTGGGAATCATTTTGATGTTTTTGCTAAAATAACCATGGAAGTAACATTTTAATTCTTATGGGGGTGCAATGGTAGGGGAAGCTCACTTTTATGAGACATATATTTATGTGCTAGGTTGAATGTTTATAAGTCCATATATTTTATCCCCTGTGTTTGGCCAACTTGTTTATTACCAGCCCTAATTCAGTTCTTCCTTCTTTTATGGATATAAAACATGTTTAGCAGTCCAGATGAAAAAATGCCTTGTAGCTGCCACATGGAAAAAGTGTAAAAACTTTTAAATTTAAAGGCTCACAGCCTCAGGATTTTCATGATCCACTTTTATGGGGAAGTCCAGATCTTTTTTTAAATTGGTCCCAGTGCCACTTGGAGCTTAAATTGTACATGTGTGGGTTTCTTAAGGCTTTGTAGGTGTCCCTGGGTGAAAAATTGGTGGGAGTTTCCTGGATTAAAGTGTTTATTCAACAAAAAGCCTAACCAACTGTATAAAGAGGACAGCAGCAGCATTCTAATTTCCGAAACTCCATTGAAACTTTTTGAAATTCAAGGAAAAAAAAAGTAAGCTATATTGATACTTAAAAACAGATTAGCAATCAGTGGTCATGTAACAGTCCTATTTTGTAGGGCAGCTTGTGTCTAAAAAGTGCTGACAGCATGTCTTTGTGTGCCAGCTCTGTCAGCACAGAGTTTTTGCATGAGGGGATGTTATTGCCAGACTAGTGTGACTTCCTCAGATTCTAGAATTAAATGTTGTCAAGAAAACATGCAAGTAATTCTGTAAGAAAGAAAGTAAAACAAAAAAAAATGCATTGTAACTGTTTAAAAACGTTGTGAAAATTTAAGATTTTTCAAACTTATAAGAAATGGATTGAATTACAAAGAAAATATTATAGAAACACTTGGGAAGCATGTTGAAATCATCCTGTGGCCCCAAGGAGATAAATGGTACTATGCAGTAGTACCTGTACTACATATAAAATAAAATTGAAAATATAGGATCAAATAAAACAACCAGAATCTTTCAGAAAAAAACAAAGTGGTAATCTGGCTTAGAAAGTTCAGAACTGCTTTCCTAGAGGTGTTCCTGTGGCCTCCCAGGATATGTCCAGTTTGGCACAGGCATAATCTGTGGTCCTGGGTTCTGATATGGTGCTGTGGTCTTCTGCTTGAAGTCTTGTCTTCTGAGCCACAACTGAAGCTGCTTGTCTTCTCTGGAGCAGAAAGGAGTGAATTAACCAGGTACCAGGGTAAATAAGAGCCTTGTGGGTGCCATGATGATCCATACTCAGGTGAGGTATCTTTCGATTGACTTGGAATGTATTGGGAGTAGTCAGATCTTGGTAAAGTGAATGAGTAGTAAGATGTTTCAGTGGAGTCCTGTACTTCATGGTGGAAATAATGTGTTTTCTTAGTTGAAAAACTTAGGATTCAGGCTCCTTAATTGCAAGGCACTTTTTATAGAACAACTGCTATTAAGTCTAGCCCCGGGATTCATGAAGCTTGGTGCAAGGCCGGTGTAAGGCTTGCGCCGGCAGTGCAGTGTATAATCGGCGTAGCAGCGCCATATGCATAGTAATGAGTGCGCGCCGCAACCACAGACACGTGCAGAGGGCACGTGCGCGAGCCCAAGTAGGATGCGCCCGTAGGCGTGGCCAAGCCGGCAGGTGATGAGCAACCTAAAGTGCTGACTGTCACAGGCCGCCCGCAATAGTAACCACACCAGCCAGGGTCCGTGGATAATGAAACGTACGCAGCGTATGCAACATAGTACCCGTTCACACAAAACGGAGAACCAAACATTAACCCACGAAGTCCAAATTGTACCCATCCAAGGAACAAAGGATACGCGTAATACCGTGTCCATCACGCAATGCACTGTCAGTGGGCATACCCAGTGAAGGTGTACCGCAGCATGTCAGCGCGCCGCACCTACACACAAGTAGCCACATGGGCATGGTCACCAGCAGTAGTGAGAGTACACAGCCGGGCAGCCGTGTCGATATAACAACCAGAAGGAAACCAGATACCTTAAACACAGACAAACATGTGCATAGCAACATGTACTACACCCAGCAATGTGCCCATTGCATACACATAGGACGGCGTATGCCTAAGCGTAATATCCAGAAGCAGAACCCATGCATGCAAATGTAATAAACAACAGCCCCGTCATAGCACGTAACCCGCACCCATGTACGACCGTGCACCCAACCCAGCTAGCAGTCTTGCGCAGCTGCACACCTACACACAATGGGTATACCTGAAATGTAGTAAGAAGTATTGTCCTAGGCAGTGCCACGCGGGCAAATATGTACCCCACATGTTAACATCCCACCTCAGGTACAGATATCCAAATGGCTGCATGTGAATGTGTCGGCAGAATGTGTACATCCCGCATGTGGTATGGACCTGTCGAAACCCCATAGGCGTGCACACGCCACGGTGCCCATAACTGTACACATCTGGACAAGGCAGTATGTTCAGCCACCGTACTGATGATTAGCTATGCAGACATGTCAAACACAACACATATGGCGGAACATCTGCCCACCAAGCAGGACGCCCCAACAGGGTGCCACAAGCACAGAAGGTGAAGGTGGGACATCACACGTTGAGAATAGCGTTGCCGGATGGCCAAACACCCACGGCCAACGCAAAGGATGGAATAACATGTATATGCCTGGATGAATGGGTATGTCATAGCTATCCAACATAATAGCCATGCGTACCAGATACAAACTGCCAGTAACACGCAGTAGTAATGCAGGAAGGCATACACGACTGTGGGAATAGCACAGGACATATGGCACCTACCAAGTGTTGACGCATGACACAAATGTCCAGGATGGGGCTCCCTGCAAAGAGGAACATGTGCCAACCCCACCCCCCACAGATGTACCGGCAGTGGAAACACATCCCAAACACACACCAACACTACCGACCATCCCACGATAGCAACGGAGGCTGGTCAAAGACCACCATGACGCGTGCACAAACAGGGACACGTGTAACCGTTGCCCTAACAACCCCCCACAGGCCAACGAATAATAGTATGGACATATGCATGTAATGCTGTGAAGGATGTGTGGTAGTCCTCAGTATCACAGAGGTAGGTACACAGATACGCTGTAATCAACCATGACGTATGTGCACTGTACACAGCATACCTGCAGGTAATACATAGTTCAATCATGTGCCACAGAAATATACACATACAAATGAGGATAGGGGATAGACAAGTGTGAATGGGACAAACTATGAACATAGGTTCATAGGTCCATAGGTACATAGTAGACTATCTGCCCAAGGGCAGCTATAACCCTAGCCCATAGTTATGTTGCCTTTGCCAACCCTCCAGTCCAAAGATAACAATGCCTATTATATTGCTGTACCTCTGTCAAGCAGTGACAATGAAGTAATCCCTGGGGTATATCTGCAATCTCCCATCCATTGGTCAAGATCCCCCTCGAACAAGGCCAGCGAGGTGCTCTGCCTCACATGTACTGGGATGTTGTTCCACAGCATAGTGAGTGTCTGGGTGATGAATCTGTCCCTCCAACACATTCTATTAATGACCGTGTCAAGGTTCACGTCACCTGACCCTGTGGTTCTGAGGGATGTAGATCCATTAGGTGAAGCATAGTCATCAAATATGGGTCGACATGGCCTTGTATGTCAGGCACAGGTCACCACTGAGCAAGTGGTTTGTGACTGAATGGAGCAGGAGTCCTTTCAGTCGAGCAGCATAACACAAATTCCTGACACCCTGCATCCGTTTGACGATGAACCTATGGGGCCTTCCCAGCTGCTGCAGGTGTCGGGTCAGATACCTTCCGAACGGGGCAATGTACTCAATCATAGGTCTAATGAGTGATGAGTACAAGCAGACGATGACCTCCCCTGATCTAGATGTGAATCCCTGCACGATCAGGTGGGCAATGTAGAAGGTCTACCTAACTACGTTAGCAACGTGTGTGTCGAACGAATGGTGACTGACAACCTGGGTCCCCAGATCCCTGGTAACTCTCTCTGTGCTCAGTGGATTGCCACCTATATGGCAGCTAGGGGTAACCTTGTTCTTCCCGAAGGGTATGACTATGCATTTCCCGGCATTTAGCTGTAGGCCATGTCCCTGGCACCAGATATCCATATCTGTGAGGCCCTTCTGAAGGATATCTGTGTCAGATGTCTGTCCCACTATGGCACCCAGTTCGCAGTCATCTGCAAACATTGTCAGCCATAACCCCCCTGTGTTTGCTTGTACTTTGGAAATGTAGATGCAGAAAAAGAGTGGACCCAGGACTGAGCCCCGTGGGACACCGCCTGTGACCGGCTGTGAGTCTGACATGGTGCCAGCAACTATGACCGTGTGGGTTCTGTCACCTAGCCAGTTTGCAACCCATCCTGCAATGTACAGGTTCACATCCAAGCCGATGGGTTTATCAATGATACCTGAGGGGGGTATTGTGTTGAAGGCCTTTGCCAGGTCGAGGTAGTCTGTATGGACTGCCTGACCCTCATCAATGGCCTTGGTGACTGTTCCTAAAACGTCAACCAAGTTTTAAACGCATGATCTGCCTTTGACCAAGCCAAACTGGGTTGGATGCAAAGTATGCAAGTCCCCTATGTCGTCATCTATGAGTTCCATTATGATCCTTCCCCATGGCTTTGCAGATAAGGCCTGTCAAGCTAATGGGACGGTAATTACCAGGGTTCAGTGGAGGCACTGCCCCTGTGAAGTGGGACTACAGTCGCCGTGCGCCACAACTTGGGTACGTTACCTGAGGTTTGGCTAAGATTAAACAACTGTCCTAACTTTGGGTCTAATTCCTCAATGAGTTCGTGGAGTACACAGCCGGGACACCATCTGGTCCCATCGATGCTGTGTTCACTGCCTTGGAGACAGCATGTCCCACCTGTGCGTTACAGACGTTTCGGGGGCCACAATCCTCTGGTACAGACATCTCTCCATGTGGGGGGGGGGGGAGATGTTTGCACCGAACCTGTCAGCCAGTATGTTGGCAATGTGTGTAGGTTCAGTAAACTTCACATCATTCTGAACCCAGTCCGAGCATATCTGGGAGTGTCCTCCCAGGTGTCCAACATAGCTAAAGAAGGCCGTATGATTGCCTGTCGAGTCCTTGGTGATATATCTGTCGGATTTGCCCTGGATGATGTCATGAGAGCTTGTAGTTCTTCACATATAATGAGCAAGGGTGTCATACCTTACAAGGATTCTGCTCTGTCTTGCAGTAGCTACCTCCATTCATTGTAGAGCTTGTGTATGGCTGGGGTACACCAGAGTGGATGCTTGGCATTGGTACAAAGACTCACAGTTGTGTAAGGGATTGCCTGATCCATGCAGTCCTGTAGGTGCTGGTAGAAGGCATATGTAAGTGATTCAGTGGCTTGAGTAATGTTTACCACTGGCTCAGGGGCCTTAAAGGAGACCACACTAGTGTTTAGAAGTGTGAAGTCGGCTTTTGAGAAAGCCATATGTATGGTAACCGGCACCACCCACAGTATTGTATGCCAATAGCAGAAGCTATTGTCCAAATAACATATTATTATTTTTATTATTAAATTATTTATTATTATTTATTTAGTTATTGTTTTAGCTAATTACACTTGAAAATGCCCGGTAAGACCGGGCGAAAGTGCTCGTGATCTACTTGTTTTTGTGGTGTTATTTTGACAATAAAGTGGCGAATCTTTCCTATTGGGACTTCTGAGGATTATTTAAAGCAGTTGCTAACCTGCATCTTTGGATGTACACCATTTGGTTTCAGTTTTGAAAAACCTGTTTTTTGTAGCACTACATAATATGGGTAGTCAAACAGACATCCGCTATTGGGGAACATACAGCAGCAGTCAAAACCACTGGCCAGATGGACACAGTCCAACAAGTTCTACACTTTACATGTGCACATTGGTGTCCATTGTAGGACCCAAAAATTGATCCGTACGGAATATCATCCAGCTGCGATTGTTCTACCAGAAGAAGTGACAGCCGTGACTACGGCACAGCTAGACATATGCACCATCAGCGTGTTTAAGGTTGATGACAATTGTCTATGAAATGCAGGACATATGAACAGAAATCCCCAGATTGTCGAGTCCATAGAAGTGCGTCCACATCCCAGTCCCGCACACATGAAGGATGTGTAATGGGTACCGTCGAGGGTTGCAGCCATGGGATCCTGGGTATGCAGAAATGGGGCTCGGTGTTGTTTGGCAGATAATCCATTGTCCTGCCCCGTGGGAGGGATGTGGGTATAGCACATGCCTTACTCCCCACTAATAATGCAAAGCATCCACCGGATAATGCTAAATGCAGGTGTGAAATGTGTACAGCCCTATACCAGTGTCCAGTAGGCAATTCCCATGGATGGACAAGCGTACGACCAAGATGGCACCCATAACTGCAAACCTGGTGGAATTACACAGCTGCAGTAAGGCATAACACAGGAAATACAGATAGGGACTACAGTAGACACTCCCCATACAAAGTCAGACCACCGTGCAAATACCGGCATACACAGCACTCAATCTGCCAGCACCAAAATGGGGATCACTCGCTGCCATACTGCGGAACAAATGGGCGACCTGTGGAACACATAGTAATGGCACACCAACAACGTCAACTAGGAAGGTCATAGGATGGTTAAACTATGGCGTTCCCACTTATAAAGAACATCCTTCAATGAATTAATAGGATCTACATGTTTTGGTGGTGTTATTTTGACAATACAGTGGCGGATATTTCCTATTGGGACTTCTGAGGATTATTTAAAGCAGTTAGTAACCTGCATCTTTGGATGTACACCATTTGGTTTCATATTTGAAAAACTTGGTTTTCGTAGCACTACGTAATATGGGTAGTCAAACAGACATCCGCGATTGGGGAACATACAGCAGCAGTCAAAACCACTGGCCAGATGGACACAGTCCAACAAGTTCTACACTTTACATATGCACATTGGTGTCCATTGTAGGACCCAAAAATTGATCCGTACGCAATATCATCCAGCTGCTATCATTCCACCCAGAAGAAGCGACAGCCGTGACTACGGCACAGCTAGACATATGCACCACCAGCGTGTTTAAGGTTGATGACAAGTGTCCATTAAATGCAGGACATATGAACAGAAATCCCCAGATTGTCGGGTCCATAGAAGTGCGTCCACATCCCAGTCCCACACACATGAAGGATGTGTAATGGGTACCATCGAAGGTTGCAGCCATGGGATCCTGGGTATGCAGAAATGGGGCTCGGTGTTGTTTGGCAGATAATCCGTTGTCCTGCCCCGTGGGAGGGATGTGGGTATAGCACATGCCTTACTCCCCACTAATAATGCAAAGCATCCACCGGATAATGCTAAATGCAGGTGTGAAATGTGTACAGCCCTATACCATTGTCCAGTAGGCAATTCCCATGGATGGACAAGTGTACGACCAAGATGGCACCCATAACTGCAAACCTGGTGGAATTACACAGCTGCAGTAAGGCATAACACAGGAAATACAGATAGGGACTACAGTAGACACTCCCCATACAAAGTCAGACCGCCGTGCGAATACCGGCAGACACAGCACTCAATCTGCCAGCACCAAAATGGGGATCACTCGCTGCCATACTGCGGAACAAATGGGCGACCTGTGGAACACATACTAATGGCACACCAACAACGTCAACTAGGAAGGTCATAGGATGGTTAAACTATGGCATTCCCACTTATAAAGAACATCCTTTAATGAATTAATAGGATCTACATGTTTTGGTGGTGTTATTTTGACAATACAGTGGCGGATATTTCCTATTGGGACTTCTGAGGAATATTTAAAGCAGTTGCTAACCTGCATCTGTGGATGTACACCATTTGGTTTCAGTTCTGAAAAACCTAGTTTTTGTAGCACTACATAATATGGGTAGTCAAACAGACATCCGCGATTGGGGAGCATACAGCAGCAGTCAAAACCACTGGCCAGATGGACACAGTCCAACAAGTTCTACACTTTACATATGCACATTGGTGTCCATTGTAGGACCCCAAAAATTGATCCGTACGCAATATCTACCAGCTGCGATCGATCGACCCAGAAGAAGTGACAGCCGTGACTATGGCACAGCTAGACATATGCACCACCAGCGTGTTTAAGGTTGATGACAAGTGTCCATGAAATGCAGGACATATGAACAGAAATCCCCAGATGGTCGAGTCCATAGAAGTGCGTCCACATCCCAGTCCCGCACACATGAAGGATGTGTAGTGGGTACCGTCGAGGGTTGCAGCCATGGGATCCTGGGTATGCAGAAATGGGGCTCGGTGTTGTTTGGCAGATAATCCGTTGTCCCGCCCCGTGGGAGGGATGTGGGTATAGCACATGCCTTACTCCCCACTAATAATGCAAAGCATCCACCGGAGAATGCTAAATGCAGGTGTGAAATGTGTACAGCCCTATACCAGTGTCCAGTAGGCAATTCCCATGGATGGACAAGCGTACGACCAAGATGGCACCCATAACTGCAAACCTGGTGGAATTACACAGCTGCAGTAAGGCATAACACAGGGAATACAGATAGGGACTACAGTAGACACTCCCCATACAAAGTCAGACCGCCATGCGAATACCGGCGTACACAGCACTCAATCTTCCAGCATCAAAATGGTGATCACTCGCTTCCATACTGCGGAACAAATGGGCGACCTGTGGAACACATACTAATGGCACACCAACAACGTCAACTAGGAAGGTCATAGGATGGTTAAACTATGGCGTTCCCACTTATAAAGAACATCCTTCAGTGAATTAATAGGATTAATGTCAATTGATCATGGAATACACCTAATCAATATCAAAGAACCGCTGGCACCTTATGGCACACAATCCAAAACACACATAGGTAGATGAAACAGTCAACGTCGAAATTGTCCAGGACAGTGCCCAAATGGTATACAAAGGTTCCTTCATAGACAAGTAACCGCTTTCACCCGTAGGCTCCGTCAGACTTACACATAACATAAAAGCATCCAGGCTTTAAATATCCCTCCTTACACTTTCATTGGTCAATTTCTCAGCAAACAAGGAACAATTAACCACAGCATATATAGCACAGATGCAATGTTAACTACACACACATATATTAACATCTCCAAAAACATCCTATTAAAGCATGTATTATATGATATTGTACTATGCCTAATACTCATCAATCAAAGATCTAACAATATATATAGAAGATATGTATATCATATCAATGTAATACAGTGGTAAACAATTGAAAGAGTGGACTAATGCATGTTAACTGTATATCTGTACCTAAACTACATTCCTGTTACTTGGGTTTAAGCCACCTGCTTCTCAAAAGAGGCTTAATCAGTGTTTCATCAGTCAGCCCTTGTGTGTGGTCAACTCTCCACCTAATAATCCATCTCAATCCGCATTCTAAAGCATAGTTGATGAGGTCCCCCCTCTGGTATTATAACCTAGCCTTTGTAAAACACTGAATGTAAACGTATGCCTTGTGATGTGCTCATAGCCGGCCGTAGGCATACGCCAATCCTGCGGCTGCCTAGGGCGCCGCACTAGTAGGGCCACCTGTCTAGTAGGTATGTCATGTAGGTACACCAGGATGGGGGCACCATGTGTTGTGGTGGTGGGCGCCATGGAGCCCTATAGCCTAGGGCAGCGGTCGATCTAAGGCCGCTGCCGTAGGAGGGGTAGTACGGTCTGCAGATATGTGCTGAAGTGCACATGAAACAGCGGTCTACAAGGATTACCTATAGTGGCGACACCTGCACAGACGGCTATAGCGGGACACACACGACCATGCATACAGCACAGATAGACATACACACACCATAAACAGGCAATTATACACAAGGTTTATGGTGTGTACGGGTACAGTGTCAGTACAGCAAGGATAGCTGTCTGCCACGATATCCAGCAGATGTCTCTAGGGCGTTCTGGAATACGGACGTTGCATGGACAATGAGTGGATATGCATCGTACCACAGTTCTATTTGTCAGCCGTGCAAATATGCGATACATGGGACAGACAGCTGTCCATGCAAGAGCAGCGCTATGGGCACAACATAGGTATGTATATATACAACAAGAGAGATACAGACGGACACATGTGGCAAGGCCGTGAGTGTAACGTACACAGCACCACCCCACCACACCACAGCAGGGTGCACGTGGAGAACACGCTACGGAGGTCGCCAAACACAGCAGGCACACAGGCAGTCCACGAGCTGCGTCTCACCATCCACAAACACAGGGATGGTGGCAGGATATAAGTGTTCTGCGGAAACTCTAAAGCCATACCCTATGAACCCATGTGGCTGGGAGCATAGACACACACACACATCTGGCAGGCATGGTGATTGACCACACCCCCACATACCCAACCACACAACAGTATGACACAGGTATGGAACGCGCTACGTGGACCACTGAACACAGCACCGGCAGAGGCACACGTCCAGGTGGGTGACAACATCCGTAAAGGAATAGCCGCCGATAGCCAAGGTATGTGTTGCCAAGCGTCTAAAATAACTACACTCTACTAGGGCAGCTGTGAACACACACACCCCACACACACACGGGGAAGGGCTGGGAGTCGAACCTACGCCTACCTACATGTACTCACTACAGCATGATGCATTTACAGAACGCGCTACCGAGATTACTGAGCACAGCGCTGTCAGAGGCATACTTCTAGGCGGGTGACATCATCCGTAAGGGAATAGCTGACAATAGCCAAGGTATGTGTTGCGAAGCGTCTAAAAGCATGTTCATCTGCAGAGGCAGCTGGAAACACACACACACACACACACGGGAAAGGGCTGGGAGTCGAACCTATGCCTACCTACATGTACTCACTACAGCATGATGCATTTACAGAACGCGCAACCGAGATTACTGAGCACAGCGGTGTCAGAGGATTACATCTAGGCGGGTGACATCATCCGTAAGGGAATAGCTAACAATAGCCAAGGTATGTGTTGCGAAGCGTCTAAAAGCATGTTCATCTGCAGAGGCAGCTGGAAACACACACACACACACACGGGGAAGGGCCGGGAGTCAAACCTATGTCTACCTACATGAACTCACTACAGCATGATGCATTTACAGAACGCGCTACCAAGATTACTGAGCACAGCGCTGTCAGAGGTATACTTCTAGGCGGGTGACATTATCCGTAAGGGAATAGCTGACAATAGCCAAGGTATGTGTTGCGAAGCATCTAAAAGCATGTTCATCTGCAGAGGCAGCTGGAAACACACACACACCTCACACACACACGGGGAAGGGCCGGGAGTCGAACCTACACCTACCTACATGAACTCACTACAGCATGATGCATTTACAGAATGCGCTACCGAGATTACTGAGCACAGTGCTGTCAGAGGCATACTTCTAGGCGGGTGACATCATCCGTAAGGGAATAGCTGACAATAGCCAAGGTATGTGTTGCAAAGCGTCTAGAAGCATGTTCATCTGCAGAGGCAGCTGGAAACACCCACACACACAAACACCTTACACACACACACGGGGAAGGGACGGGAGTCGAACCTACGCCTATCTACATGTTCTCACTACAGCATGATGCATTTACAGAACGCGCTACCGAGATTACTGAGCACAGTGCTGTCAGAGGCATACTTCTAGGCGGGTGACATCATCCGTAAGGGAATAGCTGACAATAGCCAAGGTATGTGTTGCGAAGCATCTAAAAGCATGTTCATCTGCAGAGGCAGCTGGAAACACACACACACACACACACACCTCACTCACACCCGGGGAAGGGCCGGGAGTCGAACCTACGCCTACCTACATGAACTCACTACAGCATGATGCATTTACAGAACGCGCTACCGAGATTACTGAGCACAGTGCTGTCAGAGGCATACTTCTAGGCGGGTGACATCATCCGTAAGGGAATAGCTGACAATAGCCAAGGTATGTGTTGCGGCGTCTAAAGCATGTTCATCTGCAGAGGCAGCTGGAAACACACACACACACACACACACACACACACACACACACACACACACACACACACACACACACACACACACACACACACACACACACACACACACACACACACACACACACACAGGGAAGGGCCGGGAGTCGAACCTACGCCTACCTACATGAACACACTACAGCATGATGCATTTACAGAACGCGCTACCGAGATTACTGAGCACAGCACTGTCAGGAGGCATACCCCTAGGTGGGTGATATCATCTGCAGAGGCAAGGCAGCCGATAGGGAATGAAGACAGAGTGCGCAGTCACACAGCATGTTACCATCCCAAGGTGGGCGTACAGTAACACGGTAGTGCTGCAGTTGGGAATACCAACTAACTATGGAGCAGTACATCACGACATGGATACGGGATGCACCACATACAGTATACCCTATGAGAGGGCATCCGGCGTGCACGATGTAGGCAGCCATTATGGCATAACAACCACATATGGCTCACCTGGATGGTCACCATGGCTATGCAGGATGTCATTGGCCATGGCTACACGCCTAGTAGCAGACATCGGTGCCAACTGTAGTGTGTACCCCCGAATGGTGTACTGGCCATGTCCCCACACCTAGCGGTTGCGAAGGGGAGACAGACATGCTCACGGGGTATCAACGCAGATGGGCGCGGTGTGCACTGTACTGTGTGTCCATCTACATAGCTGCTTACTGGGCATGCTCAGACACTTAGGATCTGCACAGTGCAGACATGCATACACATAGGGCGAAATCATGGGAGGCAGAATGTGGACCGTCGTGTGTGTCCACCCACACAACAGCAACCCGGCCATGCCACAGACGTGGCGGTTGCGAAGGGGAAACAGGCATGCACACGGGGTATCAATGCAGACGGGCGCGGTGTGCACTGTACTGTGTGTCCATCTACACAGCTGCTTACTGGGCATGCTCAGACACTTGAATCTGCACAGTGCAGACATGCATACACATGGGGCGAAATCATGGGAGGCAGAATGTGGACCGCCGTGTGTGTCCACCCACACAACAGCAACCCGGCCATGCCACAGACGTGGCGGTTGCGAAGGGGAAACAGACATGCACACGGGGTATCAACGCAGACCGGCGGTGTGCACTGTACTGTGTGTCCATCTACACAGCTGCTTACTGGGCATGCTCAGACACTTAGAATCTGCACAGTGCAGACATGCATACATATGGGGCAAAATCATGGGAGGCAGAATGTGGACCGTCGTGTGTGTCCACCCACACAACAGCAACCCGGCCATGCCACAGACGTGGCGGTTGCGAAGGGGAAACAGGCATGCACACGGGCTATCAACGCAGACGGGTGCGGTGTGCACTGTACTGTGTGTCCATCTACACAGCTGCTTACTGGGCATGCTCAGACACTTAGAATCTGCACAATGCAGACATGCATGCACATGGGGCGAAATCATGGGAGGCAGAATGTGGACCGTCGTGTGTGTCCACCCACACAACAGCAACCTGGCCATGCCACAGACGTGGCAGTTGCGAAGGGGAAACAGGCATGCCACGGGGTATCAACGCAGACGGGCGCAGTGTGCACTGTACTGTGTGTCCATCTACACAGCTGCTTACTGGGCATGCTCAGACACTTAGAATCTGCACAGTGCAGACATGCATACACATGGGGCGAAATCATGGGAGGCAGAATGTGGACCGTCGTGTGTCCACCCACACAACAGCAACCCGGCCATGCCACAGACGTGGCGGTTGTGAAGGGGAAACAGGCATGCACACGGGGTATCAACGCAGACGGGTGCGGTGTGCACTGTACTGTGTGTCCATCTACACAGCTGCTTACTGGGCATGCTCAGACACTTAGAATCTGCACAGTGCAGACATGCATACACATGGGGCAAAATCATGGGAGGCAGAATGTGGACCGTCGTGTGTGTCCACCCACACAACAGCAACCCAGCCGTGCCACAGACGCGGTTGCGAAGGGGAAACAGGCATGCACACGGGGTATCAATGCAGACGGGCACGGTGTGCACTGTACTGTGTGTCCATCTACACAGCTGCTTACTGGGCATGCTCAGACACTTAGAATCTGCACAGTGCAGACATGCATACACATGGGGCAAAATTATGGGAGGCAGAATGTGGACCGTCGTGTGTGTCCACCCACACAACAGCAACCCGGCCATGCCACAGACGTGGCGGTTGCAAAGGGGAAACAGGCATGCACACGGGGTATCAACACAGACAGGCGCGGTGTGCACTGTACTGTGTGTCCATCTACACAGCTGCTTACTGGGCATGCTCAGACACTTAGAATCTGCACAGTGCAGACATGCATACACATGGGGCAAAATCATGGGAGGCAGAATGTGGACCGTCGTGTGTGTCCACCCACACAACAGCAACCCGGCCATGCTCACACACGTAGTATGTGCTTCGCGCCATCTGGCATGCAGACGGAGTGCACACACGGCAAGTCACGGCCAGGTAAACCCGTACACACGCACAGGGTGGACACACATGCATTTACACGTACACACACAGATGACAGCACAGGCGTCACGGGTGCAGGCTGAACATGTACACACTGCAGTGAACACTGTAGCTGCCATGCCAGCACCATGTCATTGGTGCAGCAGTATGCCTCACGGTCCAGCAACAGCTTGTGACATATGTCCACAAGACTATGTGGCGGTGTACATCCGTCGTGCAGAGTACACATGTACTATCAATGATCCCACAGGTGTGATGTAGTCCACCCATACTGGTATACACGGACAGGCGTGCTCCACACATACCACGGGCCTGACACAGATATGACACATGACTGCAGCTGTACCACAGTGAAACAATGTCCGGATATGTCACATATGTGATTTCCTGGCCGTGTGCATGGACTGCACGCAGGACACATACGAAGCCTGTGATGTACCACATGCATAACACAGGTGTATGCGGTAATACACACACGAAGGGAAGGCGGACACATGTCTGTGGTATGCACCCCCTACAGGGTGTAGCGGTGTTCATTGGGACACATACCCTTGTACAGTTTGCCTGTGACAGCTGTGATACCATACCACAGTCCATGTTCCATGTATGTCGACACATATGTCACAACGTAGCAATGCATACACACATGGCAACAGGGGATACATGTGACACGTGTACTGTGCACAGTGCAGCCGTGCATGAGCGGTGTCCGGTGTCCATAACACAGTTGCAACCCCTACCACATGCATACCCATCATGGGGGCCATCATATGGTGGCATAGTAACAGCACGCATGGCAGTCTGTGTGTACACCATGTGTTTAAACACCTGTCCACATGCATGTGTGCAGGTGCTGGTCACAGGTGTGTCACACACCATCCTACCCTGCCATGTGCATACAGTCTGCTATGTCACCTTTACATGACAGCGCTGCCATAATGCATACCCATCGGCCATGCGTCATCGACCATATGTCACATGGCCACTGTAACCCCTACCACCTCCCAAGTGCAAATATTGGCACAGCTGCCAGATACAGTGGTAGTACGCAGGATGCACTACATACCGCTGCACGCCTGCACATATCCCATATAGCGGGTGTGGCATTCCTAGCACCAACATGTGTGCAGGAATGTGTGCCCATGTATGCCACAGATCGGGGGAACTATGTGCCATGTGCCACACATCACTGTACACCATGGTAGAGATCTGTACCTACCTCAGTGTGGGGTGCATGGATGTGGATGGTGCAGTACATGCAACACGTCATCCCTCCATGTAGACATGTGTGGTCACCACCATGTCAGTGTGTCAACATGTGTGTATGTCTGCTGCCTGTTGTGAGGGTGTATGCAGATATAGTGTTCTGACTGGACACTGACCACACAGGGTGACCATCCCGTACTGGTGCTGCATTGTACAGCCCTGTCAATGCCATACCTGTGAGCCTTACTGGCCACCTGTGCAAGACCACCCCCTGTGACATGGTGCGTGGGTGCATTGTCTTGTGAGGGTGCTGACCACACAGACAGGTGTCCCCATCTGCACACAATGGGGTGTGTGCCATAGAGGTGTAAGCACCGCGATTGCGGACATATTCCTGTACCGGTACAGCATCCGACTGCTGCACACCGTGCACCACAGCTGACAGGTGACACCTGCGGTCAGTAGCCAGCACACTGCGTACGACACCTGCAGAATGTCACCATACCTGTACTGTGTCATGTCATGTATGTGATGTCTCTGTCCACCGTAGCCTGTGGCACCGACCACAGGCGTCAGGTGCAGTATATGTGTGGACATGTGCATCATGTACCGTGTAAGCAATGTTACACTGTATCTGGCTCCGTGCTCCGCAGGTTTATGTGTATAACCTCTCTTCTTGCAATCCCGACTGTCTGTTCTCTATATCACAAAAGCTCTGCATCTGCTCCCATAATATTCCTACATAGGTAAAGTACATGTATACTAAATGGAGTACTACACTGGCCTAGAATCCCCTTGTGCACCCACTTCCCTATAGGTGCCTTCTGACCCAGTTACACAGCAAATGCATTCACGTTCTCTGGCATGTCGAAGGGTCAATTGCTAGTGACCTCTCCTGTTCAGATGGTGAATCTGGGTGTCCTGGGCACTGTTACAGGTGCCTCATGGACACGGACAAGCTGCACCTCCCCCACTGAACATAATACATGTGACAGATGCAACTATATAGCCAGACAGGGGGCTGTGCTCTCTCAAACCATGACCGGCAAGACCAAACGGGAGGGGAAGGACACCATGCACACCAAAAACCCAGTGTCACATGTGACTATCGCAAATGCTAATCAAACACATGAACACACTAAGACATACCTGGAGGCACTGTTAAAACATGTCACGAACCTAACGAGCCCTCTGAAGCAGACACACAAGCAACTGCCTCCACAAGACATAGGACATGCAACACATAGTTCTCAACATCAGTGTGCTAAACAGTCAGAGCCCCAAAGGCAACACACACAATGCCAGACACACTTGTAATGGGTGACGCCACTGTCAGACACACCGACGTCCCACCCACCAGACTGAACAAGGGAATGATCATAGTAGGCTGCCTGTCGGGCGCTGGAATCCGCCACATAACACACGCACTCAGGTCACTCCGCAGCATGTACAGGTATGACGCGGTCATTGCCCATGCTGGTGTCAACGACTGAAGACATACCACCCTGGGATACATTAAAGGAGACATAGAGGGCCACTCAGATTGTGTAGCCCAGGCCAGCATGTCCCTGACCCTGGGCAGTATCCCACCCTCATCAAGTATGATGCCACTATACTGGCTCTAAGTGGTCACCCTTGATAATGTGCCTGGTTACCGGTGTCAGTCTGAGGGGATCCAGATTCCTCATACCTGGGATGACATGCTTGGCACGCCACGCCCCTTCGCAAGGGATGGCTCGCACCTGTCGCCCCTGGTCTTCAAGGGTTTGGCTAAGGCACCTGCCACCCCCACAGTGCCCACTGCAGGCAAGGCTGGAATGATAAACCTACCACCCTACACTACAAACCTAGAGAACAGACAGGGTAATACTGCTCAGTGCCAGTGGTCTACGCCCAAGCTGCACACCCTCAAATGCCCTCCTCAGTATGGAGGACATCGATGTCAGTGCTGTGACTGAAACATTGATCAGGGCTGCTGAGAGCACCCCAGCACTATCAGGTCATACCCCATATCACGCGTTCAGGACCATAACCTGGACCTAACACAGAAGGAGGGGGAGTCTCCATTTCCATGAAGGATACACACACCTCCAGGTTGGCAGAAATGCACATAGCAGCGGGGAATATCCAGGTGCAATTAACCATGGGTAGGACTGCCCTACAGTTTATTGCATGCTACAGACCACCCTCCCAAACCCAGGATACCTGCACAGCCTTCCTGAAGACACTGGTGAGTATGAATGCTCTCACAACACCGTCATATTGGGTGACATCAACCACCCATACATAGACCGGGAACATTACCCAGGACACAACACCCTACACCAAAGGTTCCAGGTGTTCATACACCTGAATGCTGTGGAACAACCATGCACCATACCCACAAGGGGGGGAACTATACTAGTTCTGATCATCACACATGGGGACGACATGCTCCACACAGGATGTACATCCCTCAATGGTGAGGTCAGACCATATAGTGAACTCACTGGAGATCCGCATCCTGCACCCAACACCGGCATGGGAGACCACAGTGAAGACCTCTCCACAGCGAACCACACACGTTATACGACTGGTGTGGTACCCTACAAGGCCTCCATGCCAGTGGTAAACACAGGCCACACTGATGAAACCCTTACAAATGCCTTCTATGAGCACCCCCAGGAATGTCTGCACCAAGCGATCCTGATAACATCAGGGCCTTGTCCACCAAAGGCAGGCACATGGTCTGGTGGACCCCAGCCATTGACAAACCGTACAACAAGAGTTGAAAGCTAATACATGACAGAGCAATATCAGTACCAGGGAAGGCATCACTGATTAATACCGGCGTTAACATACGATCACTCATACAATCATCCAAGGCCGCCTGTGGGACTGGTACTGCAAAGGACACATAAGACAACCATAAGGCCTTCCTTAGCTATGGTAGGAACATGGGTGGAAGCACACAGTTATGTTCAGAATTACTCCAGAATGGTACAATGATCACTGAACCCACAGACATTGCCAACAAACCAGCAGACATGTTCCGTGCATACATCTACCCTCCCCCCCAAGAGGGGACGTATCCATCCCACCAGAGTCTAGCCTCCCAAACATCCCGTATGCCCAGGAGAGAGCTGATATCTGTTAAGTAGTGAACACAGCATCAATGGGACCAGATGGTGTCCCCGGCTGTGTGCTACACAACCTCATTGAGGCCCTCACCCCGCACATAAGGCTGCTGTTTCATCTTAGCCTTACTACAGGCTACGTCCCCGATGGATGGCATACGGCAACTGTGGTCCCACTACACCAGGGTAGTGCTCTTATGGACTCTATACATCCCTGCCCTATCAGCTTGACAAGCCTTGTCTGCAAAGCTGTGGGGAGGTCCATACTGGAGCCCATAAATAAAGACATTGGTGTACACAAATACCGGAACATACCCACATCGGCTTAGTCAAGGGCAGATCCTGCCTCCCAAACCTGGTCGACCTGTTTGGAGGAGTCACTAAGGCCATTGATGGGGTACGTCGGTTTGCACAGACTACCATGACCTGGCGGGAGCGTTCAAACCACACTCCACGTGGGCATCATAGAAAGGCTCACCAGCGTAGATGTAGAGACATATGTCACACGATGGTTTGCCAACTGGATGGAGGTCAAACCCCACAGGGTTTGTGTTCCTGGTGTCATGTCAGACTCCAAGCTGGTCCCGAGTGGTGGCCCACAGGGCTCAGTCCTGGGCCCCCTCCTGTTTGGCATTCAACTTTCCAATGTGCATGCAAACATAGGGGGATTGTGGCAGACAAGGTATGCAGATGACTGCACACCGGCCACCATACTCAACACCCCATCAGACACGGACATCCACCTGGGGTCTCATAGAAATGGATAACTGGTGCCAGAGCCATGGCCTGATGCTACATGCCAGGGAAGGTATAGACCTACCCTTTGGGAAAGACATGTTCACCCTGAATTACCATATAGGTGGTAATCGATTAAACATGGTGGACGTGATCAGGGACATGGGTACCAAACCTGTCGGTAACCTCTCTCGACACTCACATTGCCAATGTGGTTGGGAAGACATTCCACTGTGCCCACCTGGTCGTGAAGGGATTCACATCCACATCAGGGGAGGTCATTGTACCCCTGTACTCTTCACACATCAGACCAATGATTGGGTACAACGCCACATTTGGAATGTACCTAACCTGACACCTGCAGCACTCGGAAGGACCTCAAACATTCCACAACACAGGGATAAAGGTGCTGAAACATATGTCACACGCTGCCCGACTGAGGGGACTCTGGCTGTATACCTTCTCATACCGACTGCTCTGAGGTGATCTGTGCCTGACATACACAGCCATGTCCGACCTGGGTGACATGGACATGTTCCACCTCCTAGGCTCCAAACAAACACGGGCACAGAAGCAACTGACAGAAACCTCAACACGGACATAAATAGGATGTGCTGGAGGGACAGGGTCATCGCCCAGAGACCCCCTACAACATGGAAGAGATTCCCAGCCCATGTGAAGCAGAGCCCCTCACTGACTCTGTCCAAGAGTAATCCTGACGTGTGGATGGGTGATCGTAGGTATGTGCAAGGCATCATCTCTGTGTCACTGCTGGACAGAGGGACAGCGGACCGATGGATGTAGTATCCTCATCCTAAGGGGTGGTGAAAGCCACACACACTCTGGCTAGGCTTACACATGCCGTAGGGCACATAGCCTGGTATGTACCTATGCACCTATGTACCTATGTAGGAGTCCATGCAGGTTACGGGTACCTGTGGTATGCTGATATTGCCAGATGTGCCTGTGGGTAACCCACAGCTACACGTGGGGGACTGATAACGGTGCTCCCAGTAGGCACATGCAAGTACACCATATTAGGCATACAGGTTAACAGAACCAACATGGTGCTACACATGTAACTGTCACGCATTCCGTGTACACAGCTCAATGTATGCTGCACCTGCACTACATGGTATGTCTGCTGCATGATGTCAGTACACAACCCACGTCACATACGCACCTGTCACCTGTCATACACAACCACTGCAACATACACATCACGCACTATGTGGACACAGGTATCACATACACCTCTCACTAACTTGTCCACCCTGTGCATCAGAATATATTTGCATAACCGTGCAATGATGGTGTGGATGACAGTGCTGCGGCAGAGGCTTCATCATATGCACAGGCTGATATGTGTGCCAGGGGCATAGGCTGTACCAATGGATGACATCATGTGTGTGTGTAAGGGCCGGTGCATTTACTGAGCATGACTGTGCAGAATGCATGTGGATGTGGTGGAGCCCTACAGTTGTGTCTGCTGTGTGTGGGTATGTGTGTACACAGTTCAGCCATCTGTGATGCCTACACGGGGTATACTTGGCAGCCCCAGACTGTACAGTGCAGGTTGTATGGCTCACTGTGTCCGCCTGCGGCCACGTGACCCGTGCCTGCCTGGGGTCGCACGGGCACTACCGGGTGGAGGTATGGAGTGGCCACTCTCCGATGACACATGTCCGCTGGAACCGTGTCCATGCTGGGACCAGCCAGGGCCATGCCCACGTGGCCTGCTGTGTCCTGGTGTGGTTGGTGTAGCACCATCTGCACTGCTGCTGCTACCGGCACTGTGTGAGTGGGCATGAGAGGTGGCACGCACAAGTTGACCTGCACTAGGTGGTGTTGCTGGCCTATGGCCACATGTCCTATGCCTCACCCCTACCAGGTGTTCCAGCACAGACAGCTCACGCTCACGGATTGACATGCCTCGGTCGAGGATTCCAACCATCTCACCTAATCGCCTATCCAGAACATCAGCAAGCTGCTGTTGAGCATTCGCCAATGACTGGATGTTCTCATTTAGGGAACAGATTGCGGCCCTCTGCAGCCTCTGCCCTTCTTGGTTCTGCCGTTCAGCACGTGCCTGTGCCGCCATTACAGTCTGGAACATGCATCTGGTGATACCAGCTGCTGCACCCTGTACAGCAGGTGCATGTCTACCAGAGCTCCTCCTACAAGCAGCACCAGCCACATGCCTGTGTGGCACATCAACAGTCATTACACTGGCAACATGGTGTGTACCCGCACCTTCTGTAGCCACCACACATTCCTGCTCAATGCCAACAGAAGCTGACTGTCCTTCCTCTATGGGCAACGGTGATGTGGTATGTGTCGGCATCAGAACCGTGTGCGGAGATGAAGCGGACATAGGTGGGATGTTAACCAATGGCACAGCTTCTGCCCGTGACAACCCTGCCTGTGCCTCATGCATATGGTCATCACCACTAGTATCTGTGGGGACACTAGCATCAGATGGACCGCAGGAGGGGAACGCACCTACACCACCTGTGAATACAAAGACATACTGTAAGATACATTACACACACACAGACACACACACGCAGACACACACACACACACACACACGCAGACACACACACACAGACACACACACACACAGACACACACACGCATGCAGACACACACATGCAGAGACACACACACGCTGACACACACACGCAGACACACACACATATGCAGACACATCATGCATGTGATATTAGAGATGGCATGCAGCATTCCCACACCACAGCTCAGTGAATGCAGGCCAGACATTAATAGTGGTAGTATGCATACTGCCCTGGGGTGCACACTACATCAAGCAGGTGTCATTTCAGTAGGCATGCAGTACACACATTCATGGTAGTTTGCATGCATCACCGTGATACACCGTATGGCCACAGGCAGGTTAACAGTACACATGGCTGTTGTCACTTTGTCATGTACTCCGCCAACATGTGCGATAACATGTGGACATGTGACAATGGTGTCCTACCACATGCACCACATCAAACTGGATGTCACAGTGCAGTGTTATGTGTACAGGCTACAGATAGAATGCATGTGTAAAAAAGATGTCTGTGCAGGTGTGGTTGGTGTGAGCTGTGCACATAGCTATACAGTGGGGAGTACAGGCACTGTGCCACTGCATGGCAGCAAGACACAGGTATGTTTCTGTGTGATGCGTAACATGGACGCATTGCATTGCCATGTCTGCAACACAGTCATGCTGTTCCACAGCACATATATGGTAGACATTGGTGGCACCTCCAGTGGCTGCAGACAGGCATTGCGGTTGTCTGGTGTACCACATCAGATGTACAGGTGGTCCACTACAGCTATGATCGCACTATGTGTGGACAAAGTGCAACGGTGACTACCCACTCCAGATGTACTGTGTGGCAACATGCCTGTGGGTATCACCCATGGCCATGTTTGACTGGGTCATGGACAATTGTGTGTGATGGGCATCATGTACACATCCCTGTGGTGGCCCATGTGACATACACCCATACTAGTCTGAGGTGTCACAATCCAGAAGGCTATGCAGACAATGTGGATGTCTGCTATGTCGTGCGTAGGTCATGTCATGGTGTGACAATGTTGCAGACAGAACACCACGTGCATGGGACATGTCATGTGCCATGTCACAACGTGTGCACACAATGCAGGGGCATAGGTCACATTGGTAACACCTGTGTGCTGGCCAGATCACAGCTCACTATGTGGTACTGTGTGCATACCGCAAATGGCATTCCGATGCATACTACATATGCAGCCATTGTAGAACACCTCCACCATTGTATGCATAGCTGACTGCACATATCACACCGATGGGTTATGTGGTGTCATGCCGGTGTATACTAACGGTTGTATCTACTGTACATGGGTGGCATGTGTGTGGGGTGGTGCAACCTGTATACCGTGACTGGAGCAGACCCAGGTGTGCATGTCATACCTGGCCACATGGAGAATATCTATACACTGTAACATGCCTATTACTAGCAACAGTCTCACCTGCGATGGACCCATGGCTGTGCGACATGCCAGAGGTACCTGTATAGGGGCGACACAACAGTATACACATTATCCATTACTGTAACCACAGTAAGCACTGTGCATGTCACATCATGTACCTGTGTGGTAGCATGTGTTATGCACATGTCTACAAACACAACGTAGCATACTGTAGTATGCAGCTTGTGTGGCCATATACCTGGCATGTGTTGGTACATTATCTGGTGTACTGTGACACCCACACCTACGTCAGTTATCATACACACATGCAAGACTGACTTACCAGGCAGCTCCAGGCTCGTTGGTTGGGAGACACCCAACTCCACGATGGCAGCGAGTGTTTCTGCATGATGTTCCCTGGGTGTCCCCAGACTGGACAGGAGCTCCTCCGTGTGTGTGTGAGTGGGTGCTGGCTTGGTGGCCCACCACCTGTCCCACCTTGTTCTCTGGTGATTGCGGCGGCACGCTGTTTCGCGTGCCGTATTAGGTCTGTACAGTGTCGGCGTATCTGCTGGTAGGTGCGGTTGTTGCCACCCACATTGTTCACCCTCCTGCACATATCCTGCCACATGTCATCCCGCTGCTGTTCTAGCTGTGGAACATGGCTGAATAGTAGGTCATAGTTGTCGTGGAGCAACGGTATAATCACGTCATCCTCCTGGCGGCTGAAGGCTGGCAGCCGGGAACGTGGCATTATCTGTAAGACATAATGATGGTGACAGGTCACATTTACACTGATGTACTGGCATACCGCTGGACATACATTGCTATGACATGTACGACATCTGCACAGTAATCTCTGCGATGCATCATGGCAGTGACACAGCTGACGTGTTGCCGTCACACCATTAAGCAGTGGGTATCATATCATATCTGTGTGTCAACTCATCACACTGTACACACACCATGTTGATGGTAACCTGCTGTGGACATGTGTACCTGCCTGCACCTGTGTTCATACCAGTTGGCACGTGTCCTAATGTGCACACAGTTCTACTGTTCACCTGGATGCTGTGTATATGTCACTAGGCATCACGTACGCAGCCATTATGAACATCAGCGGTGGCACTGCACACATACACATGGACACCTGTACATGCATGTGTTGTGCCATGTACATCTACACAGCACTGTACGGGTGTTGGACAAACTGCCACGGCTCACCTGTATTGCACATGTGATACACATGGGACATTGTGTAACCATATGACATTAGCAGGGAAGGTCATGCATAGCATGTGCGCGCACGTTGTACACACCAACACACAGCACCTGTGACACCACAGGGTGCATCAGTGCCACATTACTGCTGTGGACGGTTGATAGTGCAAGTGCCATTTGTCCATCGCACCATGTATGACTGTGATGGCACGTGCAGCCTTGCTGGGCAGGGCTGCATGGTATGGCAGGGTATGTCACATACATGGCACAAGGATGTGTCCCACCTGGGGGGTACTGATATTGGCAGGGTGGCTGTCCATTCCATATGTCATTGCTATGTGTATATGGACATTACACATGTCTATCATCATGGTGTGGACAATGGCCTTCTGCAAGGTAGGCAGCACGCTGCTTGGTGGGGGTGTGTATGGTGCATGCTGGTATCGCACATCCATGCATACACATTACCCCTGACAGGTGCTATGTGCTGTGATATTGTTCAACACAGTGCTGTATGTGCCCACACACTGCTATCCCATGCACATGGATGGTTGCCTGGCCTGACATGGGTACCACATATGTCTACATCCAGTGCCTGCTGCCACCCCCATGTCAGCTGGTGCACCACACAATGCCATCCTTCCCACAGGGAGCATGGTGTTGGGCACAGCATAGGTATCCATGTATGGGGACAGGGATGTTCACATAGCAGGGGCACTGATGGTATCATCCATCGGACCATACACGATGACGACACCTCACACACACAGCCCATTCAGTATGTTGTTCGCAACACTGACACAGCTATACTGCTAGGCCAGGGACATTCCCAGATGTACATACACAGATGCGTGAACATCTGTCTGTGGCATGGGCTACAATAATGGTGGGGTTCAACACATAACGTGTTTGAGTGTGGCTGGCGCAGACGTTCTGTGCACATGTCTACACAGTAAGCCTGTTTTACAGTAGCCAGCGGTGATGTGCTGTGCACATGTCAATGCTGCACATTGTGTTGGTGTCTGTCTGTCCACAGGCCAGTGGTGGGACACACAAGGGTATTAGTGAACATATATGCATGCCACCCTGTACTGCTGTACTGCTAGCTTCTCGGGTGCTAATGTGTCATGGACATGCACACCTTACCCGAACAGGTGGTAGTGGGTTGCCACCCGCACTCCATCTCCTCTTGTGGGTTGCTATGATCCAACACCCTCTTTGTATTGTATGTTCAGGCTATGCACCTGTGTGGGGCATGTGGGCATGCAATGCACTACTGTGTACCTTTGCACCCATTGCAAAACATGTCACACAGGTACACTGGCAGCCATACACTTCACAGCTTGATGACGGTACAACACGTGTTGTACACACGTAACACATATCCTGTGGGACATGGTCATATGTACAGGCATGTCCAACAGTCATGTACCACTGCTACCCCTACATGACGGATATGCAGTACATGTGGCGGTACAGCAACTGTCACATGTAGTCGTGCAATGCCCCCCTACCTACATGGCGTGGTACTGCCTGTGGGGGATATGCGTCTGCATCCATGCTGTGGCCATAGCTGACAGTTGTACATCAATATGTGCAACATACCTCATTTGGTGTTCTCATGGGTGCATGTTCAACATGGCTCCGCATTGTTTGTGTCTGTCACACAGTCATTGTTGTACATAGTTTACATGCCAGCCATGGCTTACTGTGTGTGATTCCATGTACTTCATTGGGATACCAGCATTATACATTATAACAGCGTATTCCAGCCATCACATAGCCTTCCTAGATGACACTGTTAGCCAGCCAGTAGGAGGTGTTCCGCCATCTGCACATAGGTCACACAGTACGAGGGCAGCTGACACCCATTCTGGGGACAGGGTTCTGACAGCTGTGGATGGGTGTGATGCTGTCGACAACCATGACTGCACCTGATGGTCACATCTGGATGGGTAACATTCACAACACACACCTACCTTCACGTAGTAACACATCATCTACAACAATGGACATTCCTGCCAGAACAATGTGTGCAGTATGTCTGTATGACCACTGCAGGCACCACTGGTGGCCCCCAGCATGGCAGCCAACAGCACCAGTGTATATCCTGTGGAATCATGGGTTACACCATTCACAACACACCTGTCTCCGATGACCCTGTTGTGGATCACAGTGCAGTTCCACACATCATGTTACACTAGGCATCATGCACTGATATGTTGCGGACGTGTGAACGGCTGTGCAACTCAACATATACACACATGACACATCACCTGGTACAACATGTCTGTCATACAACATGTTATTGTGACCGCCCTGTGATGGTATTATACAGGCTACGTGTACTGGGACATGTGATGGCTCACCGGTATATTCACCCTCTGGGTGTGTGTCTAGCCAAGTGTACAGTAGGCAGTGGTCTGAACACAGGGACACTGTACATTGACCTACTCTGTCACTGCAACTGTTGACTATGCTCATACCGTACTTATATAGGCATGTGGTATCTGACCACTATGACAGTCCTAGTCGACCACACTGCTGTGGCACACATGACCTGCGGACATCTGCCTGGGGTGTGGAGCACACATGTACATCTTCACATGCTATACTGCCTCTGTGGTGGTGTCACATGACTGTCTCCAGCAGGGCTGTAACAGGCAGGCACGGCATGGGGTCATGTGGGACAATGCTTGCACCTTCCACTGTGCTGCACACAAGCAAGGCACAGACACTAGTGCACCACTCACATTTATCTGCAGTGCCTGGGACCTGCCTCCATGCTCTGCACAGCACACCTGCAAGTACAGATTGTACATGGATCATACCTCCCAGGCACATACCTGGACTGCAACACACACAGGTGAGGATCCCACATCACACAGTGTTTTGCACACATACTGGATATTTGCTGAACACAATGCATCGTAGGTGCTCCATGTTCAGATACCCATGTTTGTGACCGCTAGACACATTGTAACACGCAACAGAGCTTACACTGTACACCACAGGTTACATGCTGTCTGTGTTGTCATACTGTACATTGGGCCTCAGACAGCTGATACTGCCATGTGCTGACAGCAACCCACACTTCCCTAGAATGGACACCCATGTACCCACACATGCTTGAGGCATGCACTCCACCTAGCTGGGTGACACATTACACAACACATACCATACCTACACTACCCTCAGCATGCACGATACCTCCATGTGTCTGGTGTGTTAAACCTGGGGTTATCCCCTTTGGTAGATGAACATATATGCTTCACGGCCCTGCTAGCCACACCCTGGACACACACCCATCGCAGCATACATGGAACATGTGTTCTACAGCCAGTACTACTGACGTCTGCTGACAGGGGTTGTTAATGGCATGGCACCCCGGCAGATGGACAGTGTACATAACTATGCTGACACATACCACAGTGCACTTCCGTAGCATGTACACAATGGTAGGGACCATGCTATTCCACACAGAGACATGGCGGTACTGGCCTTTTCACAGACGCCATGGTGGTGGTCATGTTCCATGCACATCTGCTGTATGGGCACATGTGCAGGCTGTTGCACGGTGGTGTATATTCACATGTGTGGGGTGCATCACTTGACAGCCATGGTGGGTCCTCGTGGTCCGCCACACATTGCAGTGTGGGTCCTCAGGCAGTGTGGTTGTATGTCTATGTTGTTTGGCTACATCCACATTCGATGTCGCGTACAACAGTCACCCAGGCATTGCAGACTGAGATAATGTTGGCAACATGCCAGGCAAGGGTGTACTTACCAACAATACACACTCTCACTCACTACAGGGTTGCAATCCATACATGGACATCGTAGTGTCCCTGTGGACACATACATGGTACTGCCATGCACACGTTATGTCCTACGACACTGTCCTAATGTCACCTTCCGATTTCCCTAGCTGTTATGTCCCACCAACCTGTTTGGTATGTGTCTCCACACCAGCCCACTGAATTCACTGCTAGCCTGTTGTCAGACATTGTGTACCTTGACCGTCACACTGCCGCATCTATCGCACTACACATGGGTGGCACTGCATTGCACGTGTGGGACTGCATTCGTACACCCATGACTGGACCATTCTGTATGGCACTGGGGCACATCCTCACAAACGTGCTTCACACACTCATTGATGACCTCCATGCCTTTACTGGCACCCTTGTTGGGCTTCTGTGTGCCACAGCACACCACATACACATGCTGGCCCCCTGTCATATCATTGCATGGGTGGTTGGTGTGGTACAGAGGGCAACAGATCAGACATTGTCCTCACATTGCCCTTCAGCACCATTCCACGTTCTGGTATTGACAACGTACACATCCACCTGCACATCATACCCTGTGTCTCAGGATGTTAGGCTATATGACTCCTGGACAGGACACACAGTGGTGCAAGCATATCATGCTACCTACTACATGTCAGGTACATATGGCATTACACAGTCCTCAGTCATGGGGCCCCTCATGTTCACTATTTGCTTACATGCACAACATGCTGTCACAGAGTACTGTCCATGCCTAGATATCCCACATCTACATACCTGGCACCATTATAGCTCCACCAGCTCATACTGCTAACAACCGTACGGGTGTCGGTGTGGCAGATACATCATGTGAGTGTCATGGCATCAGGATGCATGACACATGGTGCATGCACATCACCTTTGCATAGCAACATTCATCCACTGAGTATCACATGGATACTGTCCCCGTACATGCATATCAAATTGTACATGGTTGCTGTACACACAAATGCCCCACATGGTGCTGTGGTTACCATATTCCACTGTGGCATGGGTACACATCTGCAGGGCCACACCTATCTGTACTGTGTGTGATGCTGGTACATAGGTAGCCATTGTACCTGTGGCATACACACATCTACACACAGGCAAGGTTACAATACCACATTCATGGTGTACCTTCCACAACGGCTACGACTTTACATGGCACAGCATTGTCATGCCATGATGTGTACCAGGCTCAGACAGTTTACATATGCGGCTGACAGACAGAAAAAACATCTGTACACATCTGCATACCACATACACAGGGGTGTCTTCTGCTCTGATATGGACCATGTCCTCCGCATTACTGATGCATGTAGTACTCATACATGGCAATTGCAGTGGGCAGTGTGAACAGACCACTCATGGATATATGCACACATGCCACATTGCATGGGCTGGGCTTCTGTGTTACTTCCGCCGACACAACACACACCATGCTGTGGAACATAGGTCCTGTGCACATCCCACAGGGACACACAGTGGCACTGTTCATGTGATAGCTCCCTTGCTGTTTGAGTGACACGTAGTCATGGTACCACCACAGCAGCAGTACTGTGTAGACATGCAGTTGACACCCACCTCTGCTGTTCACTGGACACTACCATGGGGAGGTGACACTACTGTGTACACTGCACATGTGTTTACACATGGACCTGCCGGACTTCATTGTTGCCCACATTGCACCTGCTACAGATTGTTTGGCCATGGTTACTTGGTGTTCCTTCCATTTCGGATGGCTATTATGCTACTACTCTGTCCCATATCTACAGGCCATACGTATCCTGTTATTGTATATACCAATAGGCAATAACTCCATTATGCATGATATGCCTGTGATACTGTGTATGATGTCTGTCATATCCACCATGACAGCTTTACATTACACATAGTTGACATAGTATCCCCTACTGCAAGGCATACGTGCACGTTGGGTGCACATTACGTATGACATCGACGGTATATGTCCATACACATGTGTGCTGTGACAGTATACATACATGTCCTATGCCTGGTATGGCACTTCCTTGTTGGACATCCACTGCCAGCATCGGCGTGTGGTGTGGCATTGTTCTCTATTATGCCCCCCTGTGGCAGCCCTTCTGTTATCCCGGCTGTGTACATGATGTCCCACTGCTGTGCACACGGTGTCCACAGTCGTTGGTATGCTCAGCAGGATAGCACTACATAACCACCTTTCACCACTCTCTGCATTATGGACAAGTATCATTACTTACAAACACCATTCACATACAGTACAGCTTCGTCAAACACATCATGCGTTAAACACCCATACATATCATGGGTTCTACATACCTTGTCAGTGTTTCCTTCCATTTTACGTTGCGTGTATCGGTATTCCGATTTGTTACTCTAGCCGTTGTGGAGTACTGGTTCGGTATGAGCATACGGTTTGAATATCCTGGGAGTCATCCTTATATCCGTCGATACCTGCAACATGTGGGTTCATCACACCAATAGCTGTTCCTCAGTGTGTACTTGTGCACATATCACCTGTGCATCTACTCCATTCGTACATTACGCATCGTAACTAGGGTATGGTTGCATTCCTCACCTGGGCGTTGGCTATTTGCCCTACCTTCATGGAGATGGTCTGTATTGTGTTATGTTATGTGTAACTGCAGCCGCTATGTGTGGCGACAGGTACATTTCGCAGTGGTGTTAGCCGTGGATTGTGTGTGTTGGGTATGGTATTATGTTTGACATGTGGGTGTCCCTGTCCTGACGGCGTCTGTTGATGGCGTTTTGCATTCGGATGTGTAACATAGCTGTTGTATTCCTTTAAACAATGGATGCAAGTATGCATCCGCTGTTGATAGTGTTTCCCACGCGAGATGTTGCGGTTATGCAGCTGTCATTGACTGCCTGTATGTTTGTGCTGCTATTACGGCTTGTATCCCTTTGATATGTGCGATGGGGAATATCGGAGGTTGTAGGTGACGGATACGGGTTGTGGGCCTTGCATCTCTACATACACAGTATGCTTGTCTGTGTGCTCCATCCCTGCCTGGGGAGTTGACAGTTACTTGTCTGTTGTTCTGGGAGTGTAGGTTGTGTTGTTGTCATGTGGTTTGGTATCGCCTGCGTGTGTGCTTCCTGCACGTATTCCTCCATCACATCGGTGGTATATCTGCGGTTGTTTGTACGTGATGACTATCCCTTGTCATTCTGTCCCAGATAATTACAGTCATTGTGGTCCTGTACTTGGGATGGCCTGTTTGCCAGTGGTTGCACCTATTCAGGTGGCGATTGCATGTTTGACACTTGTAGAACACACAGCGGTGTTTACGGGCTGATACGTGGCCATGATCAGTACCGGTGTAGCACATGCGTATTTCCGCGGTACATACCTATTGCTGTGTAACTTTGCCGACGTATCGTTTTGCAATTAGCATATCGGTGTCATACATACGGTCATGATTAGTACATATGTCCTTTCCATTTCATGTGGGGTATATTCCTGTGGTACATTCTGGGACATTTTCACTTTGCATCGTTATACGTCGCCACACGCCTAGCCAGGGTGGGGCTCTCAGTACTACTTTGGGACTACTGGTGTACATACGCCTGTGGCTACTGTACTGTATGCCTGCACATGTTATTCCACTCTGCCTCTCACATGGCACCAACATACACATTTTACAGTGGCACACACATTACACTCGACAGAGAACACACGGCACCTCACCGCACACATACACATACTGCGGCAGTCACAGGGACGGTTGCACACAGTACCTGCGTGGCCGCATCACGCGCGGCAGTGTCTACCTCCCCCCTCATATCATCATAGTATTACCCGCGCATGTACTGTTACTGTACTGTGGCCTGGCAATCATTCCGACTCGCGGTTATGCATTTCGTATGTTGACTTTTCCATGGGTGGCGGTTTACTCTTCTGTTAAACTTCCCGGATGCTCAGGTTGTCTTTCACTATGTATACTATGTACAGATATTGCGTGTTACTTCTCTGTCACCTTACATCCCTCTGATTCCCCGTCTTACCTGTTGTACTTATATGTATATGTGTACATATATTTCTATGTATGTAATTATATCTATCTACATATCTGTATAGCACATATCTACATGTCTATATGTATACACCTTGCGGCGAACGTGGCAGCATACAGCAACGCAGTCTGCTGTAGGACCCGCGTATGGTTCAGGTGTTGGCATTCCATGCTCCACTGGCTGTTGGGTGTGCAGTGTTTGGGTGCTGCCTATGTTGGAGTCACACATGGGGCCACCCATACGGTACACTTTTCGGGGCCCCTTTTTTGGGGGGTGCCGGGGGGCCCAATTTCAACCCCCCCGGGGGGGTTTGGGTTTTCCCCCCCGGTAGGGGGGAAAGGGGTTTAGGGCCAATTTTGGGGCCTTACGGGCCCCCTTTTTTCCCCCCCCGGGAGGTTTTTTTGTGGCCCTTTTTTCCCCTTCTTTGCCCAGGCCATTTTGGCCAAATTTTTTTCCCACCCCAACACAAACCAACAACCCGGGGCCAGGGGGCCCCAAAAAGGGGGGGGGTGGGGAAAAGGGGGTTGGGGGCCGAAAAGGAAAAAAAGGAAAATGAAACCGGGGGTATCGGGGCCCCCCCCGGGCCCCCCGGGGGGGTTGAAAAACCGGGGGGTCCCCCTGTGTGTCCCATCTACACAGCTGCTTACTGGGCATGCTCAGACACTTAGAATCTGCACAGTGCAGACACTTTGGGGCGAAATCATGGGAGGCAGAATGTGGACCGTCGTGTTTTCCCCCCACACAACGCCCATGCCACAGGCGTGGCGGTTGTAAAGGGGGAAACAGGCATGCACGGGTATCAACGCAGGGGGGTGTACTGTACTGTTTTCCATCTACACAGCTGCTTACTGGGCATGCTCGGGCCAGAATCTGCACAGTGCAGACATGCATACACAGGGGGAAAATCAGGGGAGGCAGTGGGATCGTGTTTTCCACCCACACAAAAACAACCCTGCCACACAGGGGTTGCAAGGAAAACAGGCACCCGGGGGTATCAATGCGGGCGGCACGGTGTGCACTGTACTGTTTTCCTTTACACAGCTGCTTACTGGGCATGCTCAGACACAGAACCCACAGTGCAGACATGCATACACAGGGGGGAAAATTATGGGAGGCAGAATGTGGCCCGGGGGGGTGTTTTCCACCCAAAAACCGCCATGCCAGGGGTGGCGGTTGCGGGAAACACAGGGCACACGGGTATCAACAAAACCGGTGTGCACTGTTGTGTCCATCTACACAGCCACTGGGCATGTCAGACATTGAATCTGAAAGTGCGACATGCATAAAATGGGGAAAATCATGGGAGGCAGAATGTGGATTGTGTCCACACAAAAACAAGCCATGTCAAAATTTTGGTTGCCCATCTATGCACAGGCCCCCGTCAGGGCCAGGAAACCCCCGACACACCCCGGGGGGAACACATGCATTTACACACACAGATGACAGCACGGGGCCGGGTGCAGGCTGAACGCCACACTGCAGTGAACACTGGCTGCCATGCCAGCACCATGTCGTGCGGCATACCCTGGTCCAGCAACACGGGACATATGTCCAAAAACATGTGGCGGTGTACATGTGTGCAGAGTAAAATGTACTATCAATGATCCCACAGGTGTGATGTAGTCCCCCCATACGGGTTTAACACAGGCGTGCCCCAAAATACCACGGGCCGTTGACACCTGCAGCTGTACCACAGTGAAACAATGTCCGGATATGTCACATATGTGATTTCCGGGCCCGTGTGCATGGACTGCACCCCGGACACATCTAAATGTAACCACATGCCACAGGGGGAAATCCAAACCACAAAAGGGGAAGGGGACACATTTTGGGTATGCCCCCCCACAGGGTGTGGCGGTGTTCATTGGGACACATACCCTTGTACAGTTTGCCTGTGACAGCTGTGTCCAACCAAGTCCATGTTCCATGTATGTCGAAAATTGTCCCGTGCAATGCATACAAAATGGCAACAGGGGATACAGGGACACGTGTACTGTGCACAGTGCAGCCTGCATGGCGGTGTGGTGTCCATAACACAGTTGAAACCCCCTACATGCATACCCATCAGGGGGGCCCATCATATGGTGGCATAGTAACATGCATGGCAGTCTGTTTTACCCTGTTTTAAACACCTGTCCACATGCATGTGTGCGGGTTGGTGGTGTGTCACAAAATCCTACCCTGCCAGGGCATACAGTCTGCGTCATTTACATGACAGCCCTGCCTTTGCATACCCATGGGCCATGCTCACCATATGTCACATGGCCACTGTAACACCACCTCCCAAGTGCAAATTTTGGGCCCGCTGCCAGATACAGTGGTAGTGAGGATGTGCTGCACCCCCACATATCCCATATCCGGGTGTGGCTTTCCCTAGCACCAACATGTGTGCAGGAATGTGTGCCCATGTATCCCCGATGGGGGAACTATGTGCCTGTACACATCACTGTACACCATGGTAAAATCTGTACCACCTCAGTGTGGGGTGCATGGATGTGGATGGTGCAGAAATGCAACACGTCATCCCCCCCATGTAGACATGTGGGGTCCCAATGTCAGTGTGTCAACATGTGTTTTGTCTGCTGCCTGTTGTGAGGGTGTATGCAGATATAGTTTTCACGGGACCCCCACAGGGTGACCACCCCGGGGTCTGTTGCCCCTGTAAATTTCCCAAACCTTGAGCCTTACTGGCCACCTGTGCAAGACCCCCCCTGTGACAGGGTGCGTGGGTGCATTGTCTTGTGGGGGTGCTGACCACACAGACAGGTGCCCCATCTGCACACAATGGGGTGTGCCATAGATGAAACCCGCGATTGCGGACATATTCCTGTACCGGTACAGCATCCGACTGCTGCACACCCCCCAAGCTGGGTGACACCGGGTCAGTAGCCAGCACGCGGCACCTGCAGAATGTCACCATACCTGTACTGTGTCATGCCATGTATGTGATGTCTCTGTCCACCTGTGGGCACCCCCAAGGCGCTGTATATTTGGACATGTGCATCATGTACCGTGAAAACAATGTTACACTGTATCTGGCTCCGTGCCCCGCGGGTTTATGTGTATAACCTCTCTTCTTGCAATCCCGACTGTCTGTTCTCTATATCAAAAAAGCTCTGCATCTATTACCAATGGGAAAACATGTATACTAAATGGAGTACTACACTGGCCTAGAATCCTTTTTCCCCCCTATAGGTGCCTTCTGACCCAGTTTCACCTTTTTGGAAAGGGTCAATTGCTAGGACCTCTCCTGTTCAGATGGTGAATCTGGTGTCCTGGCACTGTTACAGGTGCCTCATGGACCACCCACCTCCCCCCCTTTGTGACAGATGCAACTATATAGCCAGACAGGGGCTTCTCTCAAACCATGACCGGCAAGCCCAAAACGGGAGGGAAGGACACCATGCCCCAAAACCCAGTGTCACATGTGACTAAAAAATGCTAATCAAACACATGAACCCCTAAGACATACCTGGAGGCACTGTTAAAACATGTCACAAAACCAAGGCCCTCTGAAGCAGACACACAAGCAACTGCCTCCACAAGACATAGGACATGCAACACATACTTCTCAACATCAGTGTGCTAAACAGTCAGAGCCCCAAAGGCAACACACACAATGCCAGACACACTTGTAATGGGGGGCCCATTCAGACACCCGGCGCCCCACCCACCAGACTGAACAAGGGAATGATCACAGTGGGGCCCCTCCCCTGGAATCCGCCCCCAAAAAGGGTCACTCCGAAATGTACAGGTAGGGCCCCGGTCATTGCCCATGCTGGTGTAAACGACTAAAGACATACCACCCTGGGATACATTAAAGGAGACATAGAGGGCCACTCAGATTGTGTAGCCCAGGCCAGCATGTCCCTGACCCTGGGCAGTATCCCCCCCTCATCAAGTATGATCCCCTTCTCTCAAGTGGTCACCCTTGATAATGTGCCTGGTTCCCGGTGTCAGTCTGAGGGGATCCAGATTCCTCATACCTGGGATGACATGTTTGGGACCCCGCCCCCCCAAGGGATGGCTGCACCTGTCGCCCCTGGTCTTCAAGGGTTTGGCTAAGGCACCTGCCACCCCACAGTGCCCACTGCAGGCAAGGCGGGAAATAAAACCTACCACCCTACACTACAAACCGGGAGAACAGACAGGGTAATACTGCTCAGTGCCAGTGGTCTACCCCCAAGCTGCAAAACCTCAAATGCCCTCCTCAGTATGGAGGACATCAAAGTCAGTGCTGTGACTGAAACATTGATCAGGGCTGCTGAGAGCACCCCAGCACTATCAGGTCATACCCCTTGCGTTCAGGACCATAACCGGACCTAACACAGAAGGGGGGAGTCTCCATTTCCATGAAGGATAAAACACCACCAGCTTGGCAGAAATGCACATACCAGCGGGCAATATCCAGGTCCAATTAACCATGGGTAGGGCTCCCCTACAGTTTGTTGCATGCTACAGACCACCCTCCCAAACCCAGGATACCTGCACAGCCTTCCTGAAGACACTGGTGAGTATGAATGCTCTCACAACCCCCTTTTTGGGTGACATCAACCACCCATACATAGACCGGGAACACTACCCAGGACACAACACCCTACCCCAAAAGGTTCCAGGTGTTCAAACACCTGAATGCAGTGGTACAACCATGGACCATAGCCACAAGGGGGAACAAAAGTTCTGATCATCACACAGGGGGAATGCTCCACACAGGATGTACATCCCTCAGTGGTGAGGTCAGACCATATAGTCAACCCACTGGAGACCCGCATCCTGCCCCCAACACCGGCATGGGAGACCACAGTGAAGACCTCTCCACGGGAACCACACCGTTACTGGTGTGGTACCCTACAAGGCCTCCATGCCAGTGGTAAACACAGGCCACACTGCTGAAACCCTTACAAATGCCTTCTATGAGCCCCCCCAGGAATGTCTGCAAAGCGATCCTGATAACATCAGGACCTTGTCCACCAAAGGCAGGCACATGGTCTGGTGGACCCCAGCCATTGAAAAACCCCGCAACAAGAGTTAAAAGCTACTACATGACAGAGCAATATCAGTCCCGGGCAAGGCATCACTGATTAATACCGGCGTTAACATACGATCACTCATACAATCATCCAAGCGCGCCTGTGGGACTGGTACTGCAAAGGACACATAAGACAACCATAAGGCCTTCCTTAGCTATGGTAGGAACATGGGTGGAAGCACACAGTTATGCCGGAATTACTCCAGAATGGTACAATGATCACTGAACCCACAGACATTGCCAACAAACCAGCAGACATGTTCCTGCATACATCTACCCCCAAGAGGGGCGATCCACCCCACCAGAGTCTAGCCCCCCAAACATCCCGTATGCCCAGGAGGGGCTGATATCTGTTAAGCAGTGAACACAGCATCAATGGGACCAGATGGTGTCCCGGCTGTGTGCTACACAACCTCATTGAGGCCCTCACCCGCACATAAGGCTGCTGTTTCATCTTAGCCTTACAAGGCTGGTCCCGATGGATGGCATAGGGCAACTGCGGGCCCACGACAGCAGGGGAGTGCGCTTATGGACTCTGTACATCCCTGCCCTATCAGCTTGACAAGCCTTGTCTGCAAAGCTGGGGGGAGGTCCATACTGGAGCCCATAAATAAAGACATTGGTGTACACCAAATCCCGGAACATACCCACATCGGCTTAGTCAAGGGCAGATCCTGCCTCCCAAACCTGGTCGACCTGTTTGGAGGAGTCACTAAGGCCATTGATGGCGTCTTTCCCCTACCATGATGTGGCGGGAGCGTTCAAACCACACCCCACGTGTGCATGATAGAAAAGCTCAAGGTGGGGACATATGTCACACGATGGTTTGCCAACTGGATGGAGGTAAAACCCCCAAGGGGTTTGTGTTCCGGGTGCCATGTCAGCCCCCAGGCGGGCCCCGGGGGGGGGCCCACGGGGCTCAGCCCGGGCCCCCCCCCGGTTGGGCATTCAACTTTCCAATGTGCATGCAAACATAGGGGATTGTGGCAGACAAGGTATGCAGATGACTGCACCCCGGGCCACCATACTCAACACCCCACCAGACGCGGACATCCACCTGGGGGGTCATAGAAATGGATAACTGGTGCCACAGCCATGGCCTGATGCTACATGCCAGGAAGGTATAGACCTACCCTTTGGGAAAGACATGTTCACCCGAATTACCATATAGGTGGTAATCCATTAAACATGGTGGGCGTGATCAGGGACATGGGTACCAAACCTGTCGGTAACCTCTCGACACTCACATTGCCAATGTGGTTGGGAAGACATTCCACTGTGCCCACCTGGTCATAAAGGGGATTCACATCCACATCGGGGGAGGTCATTGTACCCTGTACTCTTCACACATCAGACCAATGATTGGGTCCCGCCACATTTGGTTACCTAACCTGACACCTGCAGCAGGAAGGACCTCAAACATTCCACAACACAGGGATAAAGGTGCTAAAACATATGTCCCCGCTGCCCGACTGAGGGGACTCGGCTGTATCCCTTTCTCCTCTGCTCTGGGTGATCTGTGCCTGACATCCCGGCCATGTCCGACCTGGGTGACATGGACATGTTCCACCTCCTAGGCTCCAAACAAACGGGGCACAGAAGCAACTGACAGAAACCTCAACACGGACATAAATAGGAGGGCTGGGGGCAGGGCCAGAGCCCCCTACAACATGGAAAGATTCCCAGCCCATGTGAAGCAGACCCCCTCACTGACTCTGTCCAAGAGTAATCCGGGCGTGTGGATGGGTGATCTTAGGGAAAGGCATCATCTCTGTGTCACTGCTGGACAGAGGGACAGCGGACCAATGGATGTAGTATCCTCATCCTAAGGGGTGGTGAAAGCCACCCCTCTGGCTAGGCTTACACATGCCGTGGGGCACATAGCCTGGTATGTACCTATGCACCTATGTACCTATGTAGGGTCCATGCAGGTTCTTGGGTATGCTGATATTGCCAGATGTGCCTGGGGAAAAGCTACACTGGGGACTGATAACAGTGCTCCCAGTAGGCACATGCAAGTACACCATTTTGGCATACAGGTTAACAGAACCAACATGGTGCTCCCTGCCGTCCCCCAACCAAATCAATGAAAGCTGCACCTGCACTACATGGTATGTCTGCTGCATGATGTCAGTACAAAACCCCCGCCACATACGCACCTGTCACCTGTCATACACAACCACTGCAACATACACACCACTATGGGACACAGGTATCACATACACCTCTCATTTTTGTCCACCCTGTGCAAAAATATTTTGCATAACCGTGAAATGGTGTGGATGACACTGCTGCGGCAGAAGCTTCATCATATGCACAGGGTGATATGTGTGCCAGGGGCATAGGCTGTACCAATGGATGACATCATTTTGGGGGTTTTGGGTGTGGGGTAAGGGGGCCCTCATTTTCTGGGGGGATGTGTGAAATTCCCCATTGGATGTGGGGTTTGGAGCCCCGGGTTTGTCTGCGGTTTTTGGGGGTATGTGTGTAGGTTAGCCTCCTGGGGGGGGCCTACCGGGTATATTGGGGGCCCACCCCGATGAACAGTGCGGGTTGTAGGGCTCCACCGGGCCCGCCGGGGCCCGTGCCGGGGTTGGGGTTTGGCCCGGGCATTTTACCGGGTGGGGGGGTAATGGACCCCGATGCACATTTTTGGCTGGAACCCCGTGTCCAGGCCCCCCACCAGGGCCCACGGGCCCGCTGTTGTCCTGGTTGGTTTTAAACCCCCACCAGCTGAAACTGCGGGGCTTCCCCTACTGGTGTTTAAGGGGGGAAGGTTTGGGCCCCCTCTGCACCTCCCCCCTTTCCTTGGTTTGCCTTCCCCGGCCGGTGCCTTTCCCGCCTTAACCCCGGAACATGCTCGGGTAAACCATTCACCCTGTCAGCAATGCTACCGGGCCCCCTGCGCCCGCCCTGCCTGTGGGAATTCCCCAGTTTTTGGAACATGGTGTGTACCCCCCCTTCGGGCCAAAAATTTGCCCCCGGCGCTGCCCTTCCTCTTGGGCACCCTGATTTGGTATGTTCATCAGAACCGTGTGGAATGGGGGAAAGGGGGGGATGCCAATGGCACAGTTTTGCCCGTGACAACCCTGCCTGTGCCTCATGCATATGGTCATCACCCTAGTATCTGTGGGGACACTAGCATCAGATGGACCGCGGGGGGGAACCCCTACACCACCTGTGAAAAAAAGACATACTGAAAGATAAAAAAGACACACAAAATGCGACACACAAAACACACACAAAGACACCCCCGGAAACACCCCGCGGCCCCCGAAAAAATGCGACACACATATGTGATTTTCGTGGCTTTCCCCCCACCCCACAGCTCAGTGAATGCGGGAGACATTAATAGTGGTATTTGCCCCCCACACACATGGGTTCATTTCAGTAGGCATGCAGTACACACATTCATGGTAGTTTGCATGCATCACCGTGATACACCGTGTAAAGGCAGGTTAACATCACACCCATTTTGTAACCCCCCAACAGGGGAAAAATGTGGACATGTGACAATGGTGCCCCCCTGCACCACACCAAACTGGATGTCACAGTGCAGTGTTATGTGCAGGCTACAGATAGAATGCATGTGTAAAAGATGTCTGTGCAGGTGTGGTTGGTGTGAGCTGTGCTTAAAACAGGGGGGAGTACAGGCACTGTGCCACTGCATGGCAGAAAGACACAGGTATGTTTCTGGGGATGCGTCATGGACGCGTGCATTGCCATGTCTGCAACACAGTCATGCTGTTCCACAAAATATATGGTAGACATTGGTGGCACCTCCAGTGGCTGCAGACAGGCATTCGGTTGTCTGGTGCCAATCAGATGTCAGGTGGTCCACTACAGCTATGATCCATGTGTGGAAAAAGTGAAACGGTGACTCCCCACCCAGATGTACTGTGGGCAACATGCCTGGGGTATCACCCATGGCCATGTTTGACTGGGTCATGGACAATTGTGTGTGATGGGCATCTGTACACATCCCTGTGGTGGCCCATGTGACATACACCCATACTGTCTGAGGTGTCACAATCCAGAGGCTATGCAGAAAATTGTGGATGTCTGCTATGTCGGCGTAGGTCATGTCATGGTGTGACAATGTTGCAGACAGAACACCACGTGCATGGGACATGTCATGTGCCATGTCTGGGGGGCACAAATGCGGGGGCATGGGTTTTGGTAACACCTGTGTGCTGGCCAGATCACAGCTCACTATGTGGTACTGTGTGCATCCCCAAAATGGCTTTCCCGATGCATACCTTTGGGTTTAGAACACCTCCACCATTGTATGCATGCTGACTGCACATATCCCCACCGATGGGTTATGTGGTGTCATGCCGGTGTATACTAACGGTTGTATCTACTGTACATGGGTGGCTGTGTGGGGTGGTGCAACCTGTATACCGTGACTGGAGCAGACCCAGGTGTGCATGTCATACCTGGCCACATGGGGAATATCTATACACTGTAACATGCCTTTACTAGCAACAGTCTCACCTCCCAATGGACCCATGGCTGTGCGACATGAGAGGTACCTGTATAGGGCGACACAACAGTATACACATTATCCATTACTGAAACCACAGTAAGCACTGTGCATGTAAATCATGTACCTGTGTGGTAGCATGTGTTATGCACATGTCTGCAAACCCGTAGCATACTGTAGTATGCAGCTTGTGGGGATATACCTGGCATGTGTTGGTACATTATGGGTGTACTGTGACACCCACCCCAGTCTTTAAAACAAAATGCAAGACTGACTTACCAGGCAGCTCCAGGCTCGTTGGTTGGGAGACCCCCCTCCACGAGGGGGTGTTTCTGCATGTTGTTCCTGGGTGTCCCCAGACTGGCCAGGAGCTCCTCCGGGGGGAGGGGGCTGGGTTGGTGGCCCACCACCTGTCCCACCTTTTTTGGGATTGGGGGCACGCTGTTTCGCGTCCCGGTGGGTCTGTGCAGTGTCGGGGGATCTGCTGGTAGGTGCGGTTGTTGCCCCCCAAATTGTTCACCCTCCTCCCATATCCTGCCACAGGTCACCCGCTTTTTGCTGTGGAACATGGCTGAATAGGGTCATAGTTGTCTGGAGAAATTATAATCACGTCATCCTCCTCCTGGGCGGAACGGGGGCATTATCTGTAAGACATAATGATGGTGACAGGTCACATTTACACTGATGTACTGGCATACCGGCATACATTGCTTGGGCAACGACATCTGCACAGTAATCTCTGCGATGCATCATGGCAGTGACACAGCGGCGGGTTTCCTCCCCTTTAAAGTGGGTATCATATCATATCTGTGTGTCAACTCATCACACTGTACACACCATGTTTGGTAACCTGCTGTGGACATGTGTACCTGCCTGCACCTGTGTTCATACCAGTTGGCACGTGTCCCAAAGTGCACACAGTTCTACTGTTCACCTGGATGCTGTGTATATGTCACTAGGCATCACGTGCCGGGCCCTTATGAACATCAGCGGTGGCACTGCACACATACACATGGACACCTGTACATGCATGTGTTGTGCCATGTACATCTACACAGCACTGTACGGGTGTTGGACAACCTGCCACGGCTCACCAGTATTGCACATGTGATAAAATGGGACATTTGTAACCATATGACATTAGCAGGAAAAGGGCATGCATAGCTTGCGCGCCCTTGTACACCCAAAACACAGCACCTGTGACACCACAGGGTGCATCAGTGCCACATTACTGCTGTGGACGGTTGATAGTGCAAGTGCCATTTGTCCATCGCACCATGGAAATGTGATGGGACGTGCAGCCTTGCTGGGCAGGGCTGCATGGTATGGCAGGGTATGTCACATACATGGCACGGGATGTGTCCCACCTGGGGGTACTGATATTGGCAGGGTGGCTGTCCATTCCATATGTCATTGCTATGTGTATATGGTCATTACACATGTCTATCATCATGGTGTGGACAATGGCCTTCTGCAAGGTAGGCACGCTGCTTGGTGGGGTGTGTATGGTGCATGCTGGTATCGCACATCCATGCATACACATTACCCCCGACAGGTGCTATGTGCTGTGATATTGTTCAACACAGTGCTGTATGTGCCCCACACTGCTATCCCCTGCACATGGATGGTTGCCTGGCCTGACATGGGTACCACATATGTCTACATCCAGTGCCTGCTGCCACCCCATGTCAGCTGGTGCACCCCACGCCATCCCCCCCACAGGGGATGGTGGGGGCCCCATAGGTATCCATGTATGGGGGCAGGGATGTTCACATAGCAGGGGCACTGATGGTATCATCCATCGGACCAAACCCCCATCCCCCGCCCATTCAGTATGTTGTTCGCAACACTGACACAGCTATACTGCTAGGCCAGGGGCATTCCCAGATGTACATACACAGATGCGTGAACATCTGTCTGTGGCATGGGCTACAATTTAAAGGTGGGGTTCAACACATAACGTGTTTGAGTGTGGCTGGCGCAGACCTTCCTGTCACACAGTAAGCCTGTTCTACAGTAAGCCTGATGTGCTGTGCACATGTCAATGCTGCACATTCTGTTGGTGTCTGTCTGTCCACAGGCCAGTGGTGGGACACACAGGGGGATTAGTGAACATAAATGCATGCCACCCTGTACTGATGTACTGCTAGCTTTCGGTGCTAATGTGTCATGGACATGCACACCTTACCCGAAAAGGTGGTAGTGGGTTGCCACCCGTACCCATCTCCTCTTGTGGGTTGCTATGATCCAACACCCTCTTTGTATTGTATGTTCAGGCTATGCACCTGTGTGGGGGATTTGGGGTGCAAAGCACTACTTCCTTTGCACCCATTGGCATGTCACACAGGTACACTGGCAGCCATACACTTCACAGCTTGATGGGCAACACGGGGTTGTCACACCAAACATATCCTGTGGGACATGGTCATATGTACAGGCATGTCCAACAGTCATCCACTGCTACCCCTACAAAGGATATGCAGTACATGTGGCGGTACAGCAACTGTCACATGTAGGGGCAATGCCCCCCACCTACATGGCGTGGTACTGCCTGTGGGGAAAGCGTCTGCATCCATGCTTGGCCCCTAGCTGACAGTTGTACATCGATATGTGCAACATACCTCATTTGGTGTTCTCATGGGTGCATGTTCAACATGGCTCCCCATTGTTTGTGTCTGTCCCCAGTCATTGTTGTACATGGTTTACATGCCAGCCATGGCTTACTGTGTGTGATTCCATGTACTTCATTGGGATACCAGCATTTTACATTTAAAAGCGTATTCCAGCCATCACATAGCCTTCCTAGATGACACTGTTAGCCAGCCAGTAAAGGGGTTCGCCATCTGCACATAGGTCACACAGACGGGGCAGCTGACACCCATTCTGGGGACAGGGTTCTGACAGCTGTGGATGGGGGTGATGCTGTCGACAACCATGACTGCACCTGATGGTCACATCTGGATGGGTAACATTCACAACACACACCTACCTTCACGTAGTAACACATCATCTACAACAATGGACATTCCTGCCAGAACAATGTGTGCAGTATTTTTCTGTATGACCACTGCAGGCACCACTGGTGGCCCCAGCATGGGCCCAAAAGCACCAGTGTATATCCGTGGAACCATGGGTTACACCATTCACAACACACCTGTCTCAGATGACCCTGTTGTGGATCACAGTGCAGTTCCACACATCATGTTACACTAGGCATCATGCACTGATATGTTGCGGACGTGTGAACGGCTGTGCAACTCAACATATACACACATGACACATCATCTGGTATAACATAACTGTCAGACAACATGTTATTGTGTCCGCCCTGTGATGGTTTACAGGCTCGTGTACTGGGACATGTGATGGCTCACCCGGGATATTCACCCTCTGGGGGTGTGTCTAGCCAGGGGTACAGTAGGGAGTGGTCTGAACACAGGGACACTGTACATTGACCTACTCTGTCACTGCAAACTATGCTCATACTGTACTTATACAGGCATGTGGTATCTGACCACTATGACAGTCCTGGGCGACCACACTGCTGTGGACCTGACCCGGACATCTGCCTGGGGTGTGGGCCCCTGTACATCTTCACATGCTTTTGCCTCTGTGGTGGTGTCACATGACTGTCTCCAGCAGGGCTGTAACAGGCAGGCACGGCATGGGGGCATGTGGGACAATGCTTGCACCTTTCCCCTGTGCTGCCCCAACAAGGGACACACACGTGCCCCCTTTTTCTGCATCCCGGGCCCGCCTCCATGCTCTGCACAGCACCTGAAGTACAAAAGGATCATACCTCCCAGGCACATACCTGGACTGCAACACACACAGGTGAGGGGGTCCCACATCACACAGTGTTTTGCACACATACTGGATATTTGCTGAACACAATGCATTAGGTGCTCCATGTTCAGATACCCATGTTTGTGACCGCTAGACACATTGTAACACGAAAAATTTCACTGTACACCACAGGTTACATGCTGTCTGTGTTGTCATACTGTACATTTGACAGCTGATACTGCCATGTGCTGACAGCAACCCACACTTCCCTAGAATGGAACCCAACCCCACACGCTTGAGGCATGCACTCCCCGTAGCTGGGTGACACATTACAAAACACATAACATACCTACACTACCCTCAGCATGCACCATACCTCCATGTGTCTGGTGTGTTAAACCTGGGGTTATCCCCCTTTGGTAGAAAGAACAAAATGCCCCCCTGCTAGCCACACCCTGGAAAACACCCATCGCAGCATACATGGGGAAAATGTGTTCTACAGCCAGTACTACTGGCGCCCGCTGACAGGGGTTGTTAATGGCATGGCACCCGGCAGAAGGGCAGTGTACATAACTATGCTGCCCCCAGTGCACTTCCGGTGCACAAGGTAAAAAAAGGGCGGGGGACTGGCCTTTTCCGGCCGGTGGTGGGTTTCCCTGCCCCTTCTTTGGGGACATGTGCAGGCTGTTGCCGGGGTGTATATTCACATGTGTGGGGTGCATCTTGACAGCCATGGTGGGTCCTCGTGGTCCCCCCATTGCAGTGTGGGTCCTCAGGCAGTGTGGTGGTATGTCTGTGTTGTTTGGCTACATCCACATTCGATGTCCATACAACAGTCACCCCATTGCAGACTGAGATAATGTTGGCAACATGCCAGGCAATGGTGTACCTTTCCAACAATACACACTCTCACTCCCACAGGGTTGCAAATACATGGACATCGTAGTGTCCCCGTGGACACAAAATTTTCCCCTGGTTTTTCCCGCCTTTCCCCCTGTCACCTTCCGACCCCAGCTGTTATGTCCCCCAAACCCGTTTGGTATGTGTCTCCCACCCGCCCACTGAATTCCTTTCACCCCTTTTCAAAATTTTGGGTTTTGGCCCCTGGGATTTGCCCCGGGGGACTGCATTCAAAACCTTACTCATTGGGGCCCCCACTGGACCTTTGTTGGGGCCCGGGGGCCTCCCCTGGGTGGTTAATCAGAATTTTCCTCCATTTCCCTTTCGGGACCCTTTTCCCTTTTAAGAAAAATACACATGCTCCCCTGTCATCCTTCAGGGTGGGTTGGGGGTAAAGGGAAAAATCCTTTTTCCCCCATTTTTGCACCCTTATTTTTATTGGGAAATACACATTCCCCGACATCATTTCCCGGGCCTTTCAAGTCCTGGGGCCCCCATGGGGCAACTATTTCCCCTTTCATGCAAAAATGGGTTCACAGAGTACCCCCGTTTCCATTTTCCTTTAAAACCCAAAATCTTACAATACCCTGGCCCCATTAAAAGGGCCCAAACCCCAGCTCATACTGTAACAACCGTGGGGGTCGGTGTGGCAGATACATCATGTGGGTGTCATGGCATCAGGGTGCATGACACATGGTGCATGCACATCACCTTTGCATACCAACATTCATCCACTGAGTATCACATGGATACTGTCCCCTACATGCATATCAAATTGTACATGGTTGCTGTAAAAAAACCCCCCATGGTGCTGTGGTTACGATATTCCACTGTGGCAGGGGTACACAGCTGCAGGGCCACACCTATCTGTACTGTGTGTGATGCTGGTACATAGGTAGCCATTGTACCTGTGGCCCCACATCTACACACACAAAGGGTTTCAATACCACATTATTGTACCTTCCACAACTACGACTTTACATGGCACAGCATTGTCATGCCATGATGTGTACCAGGCTCAGACAGTTTACATATCCCGACAGACAGAAAAAAATCTGTACACATCTGCATACCACATACACAGGGGTGTCTTCTGCTCTGACATGGACCATGTCCTCCGCATTACTGATGCATCATACATGGCAATTGCAGTGGGCAGTGTGAACGGACCGCTCATGGATATGTGGACACATGCCACATTGCATGGGCTGGGCTTCTGTGTTACTTCCAGAAAAACACACACCATGCTGTGGAACATAGGTCCTGTGCACATCCCCCAGGGACACACAGTGGCACTGTTCATGTGATAGCTCCCTTGCTGTTTTGACATAGTCATGGTACCACCACAGCAGCAGTATTGTGTAGACATGCAGTTGACACCCACCTCTGCTGTTCACTGGACACTACCATGGGGGGGTGACACTACTGTGTACACTGCACATGTGTTTAAAATGGACCTGCCCATTGTTGCCCACATTGCACCTGCTACAGATCGTTTGGCCCTGGTTACTTGGTGTTCCTTCCATTTCGGATGGCTATTATGCTACTACTCTGTCCCATATCTACAGGCCATAATCCTGTTATTGTACATACCAATAGGCAATAAATCCATTATGCATGATATGCCTGTGATACTGTGTATGATGTCTGTCATATCCACCATGACAGCTTTACATTACACATAGTTGACATAGTATCCCCCACTGCAAAGGGATAATGCCCTTTACATTACGTTTACATCGGCGGTATATGCCCATACACATGTGTGCTGTGACAGTATACATACATGTCCTATCCTTATGGCACTTCCTTGTTGGACATCCACTGCCAGCATCGGGGTGTGGTGTGGCATTGTTCTCTATTATGCCCCCTGTGGCAGCCCCTTTGTTATCCCGGGTGTGTACATGATGTCCCACTGCTGTGCCCCGGTGTCCACAGTCGTTGGTATGCTCAGCAGGATAGCACTACATAACCACCTTTCACCACTCTCTGCATTATGGACAAGTATCAATTACAAACACCATTCACATACAGTACAGGCATAAACATCATGCGTTAAACCCCCCATATCTGGGTTCTACATACCCCGTGTTTCCTTCCATTTTTCCCTTCCTGTATCGGTATTCCATTTGTTACTCCGTTGTAGTACTGGTTCGGTATGAGCATACGGTTTGAATATCCTGGGAGTCATCCTTTATTTGATACCTGCAACATGTGGGTTCATCACACCAATAGCTGTTCCTCAGTGTGTACTTGTGCACATATCACCTGTGCATCTACTCCATTCATTACCCTCGCTAGGGTATGGGCATTCCTCACCTGGGCGTTGGCTATTTGCCCTACCTTCATGGAGATGGTCTGTATTGTGTTATGTTATTTTAAATGCAGCCGCTATGTGTGGCGACATTTTTTGTTGGTGGATTTGTGTGTGTTGGGTATGGTTTTTGTTTGACATGTGGGTGTCCCTGTCCTGGGGGTCTGTTGATGGCGTTTTGCATTCGGATGTGTAACATAGCTGTTGTATTCCTTTAAACAATGGATGCAAGTATGCATCCCGCTGATAGTGTTTCCCCAGATGTTTTCGGTTATGCAGCTGTCATTGACTGCCTGTATGTTTGTGCTGCTATTACGGCTTGTATCCCTTTGATATGTGCGATGGGGGGAAAATCGGAGGTTGTAGGTGGCGGATACGGGTTGTGGGCCTTGCATCTCTACATAAAGGTATGCTTGTCTGTGTGCTCCATCCCTGCCTGGGGGGTTGACAGTTACTTGTCTGTTGTTCTGGGAGTGTAGGTTGTGTTGTTGTCATGTGGTGTTGGTATCGCCTGCTGTGTGCTTCCTGCATGTATTCCTCCATCACATCGGGGGATATCTGGGGTTTTTTTCGTGTACTATCCCCTTTTCATTCTGTCCCAGATATTTACAGTCATTGTGGTCCTGTACTTGGGATGGCCTGTTTGCCAGTGGTTGCCCCCATTCAGGTGGCGATTGGTTTGACACTTGTAGAACACACAGCGGTGTTTTCGGGCGATCGTGGCCGATCAGTACCGGGGTGCACAGCGCGGGTACAAAACCTATTGCTGTGTAACTTTGCCGGGGTTTGTTTTCTTAAAATCGGTTTTCATACATCGGCATGATTGTACATATGTCCTTTCCATTTCATTGGGGGTGGTACATTCTGGGAACATTTATCATGCCCCCCTAGCCAGGGTGGGGCTCTCAGTACTACTTTGGGAAATGGTGTACAATTTTCGTTTTTGGCCCCAAAATGTTATTCCACCCGCCTCTCCGGCCCCCCATTTTACAGTGGCACACATTACACTCGCGAAAACACGGGGCCCCCCACCGCCACACCTCGGCAGTCCCGGGGCGGTTGCACACAGTACCTGCGTGGGGGCATCACCCGGGGGCAGTGTCTACCTCCCCCCATATCATCATAGTATTACCCCGCGCATGTACTGTTACTGTACTGTGGCCTGGCGATCATTCCGACTTTGCGGTTTGCCATTTTTTCCATGGGTGGCGGTTTTCTTCTGTTTCCCGGATGCTCAGGTTGTCTTTTATGTATACTATGTACAGATATTTCGTGTTACTTCTCTGTCACCTTACATCCCTCTGATTCCCTGTCTTACCTGTTGTACTTATATGTATATGTGTACATATATTTCTATGTATGTAATTATATCTATCTACATATCTGTATATGCACATATCTACATGTCTATATGTATACACCTTGGGGCGTGGCAGCCCCAAATTCTGTAGGACCGTATGGTTCAGGTGTTGGCTTCCATGCTCCACTGGCTGTTGGGTGTGCAGTGTTTGGGTGCTGCCTATGTTGGAGTCACACATGGGGCCACCCATACACATTGGGCCCTGTTTGTGTGCCGTCCATTTCACTGTGTGTGCAGGTAGGGAGGTGTCAGGCCATGGGGCCTACGCTGTCAGAGTATGTGCTATTTTCCCCCTTTGCCAGGGGATAGGCATATTGGGTATGCCTCCGTCTGCCTACTGGGGCTGGACAGTGTGTTCATGGTCCTGAACCCTCTGTGCCTGGACCGGGTTGGCAGTTGTGGTGGGCTTTGTGGCCCTACACCATTATGTCTCTGCAGCAGCTGCTTCCCCATATTATGTAGCATGGCACATACTATGAATATGTGGGCACATGTGCCTGGAGAGTACTGCAGGGCTCCACCCGGGTGTATCCAAGCACCCGGGAAACCCTGATTTCAGCATCCCAAACACACGCTCTATGATTATTCTGGTTTGTGCGTGTGCCTCATTATGGCGTTCTTGCATGTGTGTCTGTGCATTTCTGCTGGGAGTCATCATCCATGGCTCCAGTGCATAGCCAGCATCCCCACAAGGTGGCCTTTTGGGGGTTTGGGTACCTTTCAGCTGTGAGGCATGCCAGATATGGGAGTCGTGGTAGCTTCCAGGGCTGCCAGCACACACATCCATGATAATGCCCTGGCATTGCCCCGACCTGGCAATTGATGGAGGGGGAAACCCTTGGGTTTATGTAGCGTCTACCCTGCTCCCCAGGTGGTGACTTGATTTGTATTGGGCGTTTTCCCCGTACCTCCGGGGATTGTGCCACACGGTGGAAGTGGCACATATTGCTAGCCAACTCCTCCTGAGATCTGGGGAAGTATATATGCTCATTGGCATGTGGTAACATGGCATCCAGAAACTGGTGTAGTACCCTGGATGCTGATGCCTGTGAGATGCCCATTATATCCCCAGTTGGCCTTTGAAAGGTACCTGTGGCCAGTATTAAGCTTACACATACCTTTGTGTCCACTGGGATGGGCTCCCCCCTGTTGTTTCTTGTTCTCAGGCGTGGGACAGCTCCACTATTTGCTGTAACGTGTCCCTATCCACCCTGTAAAGCTTTTACTATCTCCAGGTCTTGTAGCCCCTGGTAGGTTACCCTTGGTCTGAACACTCTCCTTCTCCTCTGAGGCCTACGGTGGGTTTTCGGCACCCCCCTCCACAACTCCCGTCTCTAACACATGCTGATGGATCACGGCCCGGGGGCACCCCATGTACATTTTAAAAGTTCCCCTGTGTTTACACCTATGGTGCGGGGTTTGGGAATAAAGGCTGTGTGTTGTGTGCATTCACACTTTATACTGTTGTGCTGTACACCTGATGTCATAGGGGTGTTTTGGGGCCTATCTGGGGATTATCTTCCGTGTTTTACCGTTGGCACTGCAACCCGTTGCCTTTTTTCTTACTCTTGCCTGCAATGGATTAGCTTTCGAAACCCTTTCTGTTTCTTCATGTTGCCCCATTTCCCTGCATTTCAGAGCCCTGTCATGTGTAGTTTCTGGGACATGGCATATCGTGCATTTTTTGGTTTTGCTGCCTGTTCTTGGCTCTGCTTTTGTCAGGTCTTCACTCTTTGCAATCTGCTACCTCCCCCACTTTCTTTGCATTCATATGCCTCCCCCATCCCGTTTTGCAGGTTTCTGCATGCAGAGTTGTCAGCTGGCCCCATTGGCCTTCGTGGGTTGATTACTGTTGATTGCTCATTACTACTCCAATTACACTGCTTCCGCCCCTTTCTCCCTACCTTCCTGTATCCGTGTTTTTGGGGGGCATGACTGGGTTAAAAGTCATCCCTCCCTGCATCTCTGCATTGTGCTCTCAGCTCAACTATTTCCCCCCCGCCCCGGGCCTGCAGCTGTGATGTGCAATGTACAGCCCAGGTTTGCTGAGCTCCAATGTGCTTCCTTTCCCACAGTGGCACACCCTCTGCAGGTGACATGTATTCCCTCTGAGCCACTCCCTTTGGGGGATTACCGCTCGCCCTTTGGGTGCCCCCGGGGGTTTTTCGATTCAGTATTATCTGCCTCATTTGCATGGCATTGAAATAACTGCCCCGGCCGCGGCTCCGGCCCCCCCGTGGATGTGGCTTTCCATGCCCCTGGTGTATTGTGGCTGTGAAGCTGATGTGTATTACACTGCTGTTTTATGACATTGTCATATTATTTCATTGTTTAGCACCTTCGCAGACATGTCCTGGGGTTCTGCTGTGAGTTTCTGTGGACATACCATTTATGTTATTATTTACATGTTGTGCATGTTTTCTTTTGTACACATACTGCGGCAGTCACAGGGACGGTTGCACACAGTACCTGCGTGGGCCGCATCACCGGCGGCAGTGTCTACCTCCCCCCTCATATCATCATAGTATTACCCGCGCATGTACTGTTACTGTACTGTGGCCTGGCAATCATTCCGACTCGCGGTTATGCATTTCGGTATGTTGACTTTTCCATGGGTGGCGGTTTACTCTTCTGTTAAACTTCCCGGATGCTCAGGTTGTCTTTCACTATGTATACTATGTACAGATATTGCGTGTTACTTCTCTGTCACCTTACATCCCTCTGATTCCCCGTCTTACCTGTTGTACTTATATGTATATGTGTACATATATTTCTATGTATGTAATTATATCTATCTACATATCTGTATATGCACATATCTACATGTCTATATGTATACACCTTGCAGCGAACGTGGCAGCATACAGCAACGCAGTCTGCTGTAGGACCCGCGTATGGTTCAGGTGTTGGCATTCCATGCTCCACTGGCTGTTGGGTGTGCAGTGTTTGGGTGCTGCCTATGTTGGAGTCACACATGGGGCCACCCATACGGTACACTTTACGGGTGGCCATGTTTGTGTGCCGTCCATTTCACTGTGTGTGCAGGTAGGGAGGTGTCAGTCCATGGGGCCTACGCTGTCAGAGTATGTGCTATACGTTCCCTCTTTGCCAGGGCATAGGCTTATTGGGTATGCCTCCGTCTGCCTACTGGGGCTGGTACAGTGTGTTCATGGTCCTGAACCCTCTGTGCCTGGACCGGCATTGGCAGTTGTGGTGGGCTTTGTGGCTCTTCACCATTATGTTCCTGCAGCAGCTGCTTCCGCAGGATCATATTATGTAGCATGGCACATACTATGAATATGTGGGCACATGTGCCTGGAGAGTACTGCAGGGCTCCACCGGATGTATCCAAGCACCGGAACCGTGATTTCAGCATCCCAAACACACGCTCTATGATTATTCTGGTTTGTGCGTGTGCCTCATTATGGCGTTCTTGCATGTGTGTGTGTGCATTTCTGATGGGAGTCATCATCCATGGCTCCAGTGCATAGCCAGCATCCCCCACAAGGTGGCCTTGTGGGATGTCCCCCCTGGCGAATACCTGGTACAGCTGTGAGGCATGCCAGATATGGGAGTCGTGGTAGCTTCCAGGGCTGCCAGCACACATCCATGATAATGCCCTGTGCATTGCACACGACCTGGCAATTGATGGAGGGAATCCCTTGTGGTTTATGTAGCGTCTACCCTGCTCCCCAGGTGGTGACTTGATTTGTATGCGTGCAGTCTATCGCACCCAGTACCTCCGGTATTGTGCCAGACGGTGGAAGTGGCACATATTGCTAGCCAACTCCTCCTGAGATCTGGGGAAGTATATATGCTCATTGGCATGTGGTAACATGGCATCCAGAAACTGGTGTAGTACCCTGGATGCTGATGCCTGTGAGATGCCCATTATATCCCCAGTTGGCCTTTGAAAGGTACCTGTGGCCAGTATTCGCAAGCTTACACATACCTTTGTGTCCACTGGGATGAGCTCCCCTCTGTTGTTTCTTGTTCTCAGGCGTGGCCGGCACAGCTCCACTATTTGCTGTAACGTGTCCCTATCCACCCTGTAACGCTCTACTATCTCCAGGTCTTGTAGCCCCTGGTAGGTTACCCTTGGTCTGAACACTCTCCTTCTCCTCTGAGGCCTACGGTAGTTGTCGGCATCCTCCTCCACAACTCCGTCTGTCTCTAACACATGCTGATGGATCACGGCCACGGCGGCACCCAACATGTACATTTTAAAAGTTCCCCATGTGTTTACACCTATGGTGCGGCATTTGGGAATACACGGCTGTGTGTTGTGTGCATTCACAATTTATACTGTTGTGCTGTACACCCGGTGATGTCATAGGGTGTGTCTGTGCGGCCGTATCTGGGGATTATCTTCCGTGTTTTACCGTTGGCACTGCAACGCTGTTGCCTTTGGCGTTGCGTTACTCTTGCCTGCAATGGATTAGCTTTCGACCTTACCTTACTGTTTCTTCATGTTGCACCTACTATTTCCTGGCATGCATCATGCAGAGCCCTGTCATGTGTAGTTTCTGGGACATGGCATATCGTGCATTTTGTGTGCCACCGCCATTATGCTGCCTGTCTACTTGGCTCTGCTGTGTCAGGTCTTCACTCTTTGCAATCTGCTACCTCCCCTACTTTCTTTGCATTCATATGCCTCCCCTATCCTGTTTTGCAGGTTTCTGCATGCAGAGTTGTCAGCTGCCGCCGATTGGCCTTCGTGGGTTGATTACTGTTGATTGCTCATTACTACTCCAATTACACTGCTTCCGCATTTCCTCATATTCTCAACATCACCTTCCTGTATCCAATGTTATTTGCGGGGCGAGCGTCACATGACTGGGTTAAGAGAACGTAGTCATCCTCGTGCACATGCACCTCTGCGTGCATTGTGTGCTCTCAGCTCAACTATTTCCCCACACGCCGGTCCTGCAGCTGTGATGTGCAATGTACAGCCCAGGTTTGCTGAGCTCCAATGTGCTTCTTCCTACAGTGGCACACCCGTCTGCAGGTGACATGTATTCCCTCTGAGCCACTCCTTGGTGTATTACCGCTGCGCCGTTTGGTACAGCCTTACGCCAGCGGGGGTTTTGCGATTCAGTATTATCTGCCTCATTTGCATGGCATTGACTACTTATTCATAGTTACCGCGCCGAACACTGCCGCGACTCCTTGGCAACCCTTGCACCGTGGATGTGGCTTTCCATGCATACCATGGTGTATTGTGGCTGTGAAGCTGATGTGTATTACACTGCTGTTTTATGACATTGTCATATTATTTCATTGTTTAGCACCTTCCGCAGACATGTCCTGGGGTTCTGCTGTGAGTTTCTGTGGACATACCATTTATGTTATTATTTACATGTTGTGCATGTTTTCTTTTGACATTCTCTGTGTCTTTCACCATTGGCATATGGCAACAGTGTGATACCTGACGTTGACAGCCTTCCGTTACTCCTATGTTATGTTTGGGTAAATGTAAACCGTTTTTTTTGGTTTACATTGCTGTGCCCTTATGCTACGCCTGCGCCACTTCGTGGATCGCTATATGCCTTCATTTGCATGGTGCAACACTGCACATGGGGTGCTTAGCATACCTACGCTGGAGGCGGCGCAGATCCGGCGCACGCCGGTAGTGCACGTGGAATTGGATCGTACCTGAATCGCTCGGCGGCCATATTTGGTGTTGTAACGCCTACGCTATGCGTCTGCCTGGCGCAGCGTTCATGAATCCCGGGGTAGGTTTATTAAAGGCATTTAGGAGGATCTTTCATTCTAATTCTTTCTTTCTTTTCAAGTAGAGCAATTTTATTCCCATCAGGTTCATAGGTTAATACTAGGCTAATGACCACTGGGGCCTCTTTTAGCCTAGCCATGCAATCCAAATGTATCCGATGAATTATTGTGCCTTAGAGGTTATTTTAAAGGGTGAATGTGTGGGCCTGGTTTAATGGATGCAGCTGTCCATCAGAGATATTGGTGTTAGACCAAGGTTGAAATTCCAGTTTCACATCCACTGGTCCAGGTTGCACTCTAATCAAGTCAGGAAAGGGCTCTGCTTCACATTGCTGGTAAGCCTATTCCGAAGGATGGCAATTCTCTAGAAATGTACCTCTTTCACCAACATGTACTATTTAAGTTGCATCCTTGGATCTGGTGGTTCTGATGCTGTTCATTTTATGGATATGCAAAAGGTCCACCAGAATGGATCCAGGGATGCCTTGTATGCTAGGCATCAATCTCCTCTCAGCAGTCTGTTGGAAATGGAGTCTAGAGATAAGGCTTTGAGGGAAATCTGCACAGGACATTGGGTTTACACCCTGTATTTTTTTGTCAGAAACATCTTTGGATGTTCCAGGTCTTGTATAAGCCTGGTCAGTTTACATACAAAAGGGGACATTATACTCAATGGTGGGCCTGATGATGGCTGAGTACAGTGGTACAATGACTCCCCTGGACCTAGATGTCATTCAGTACTTATAAGCTGAATGACATATAATGATTTTCTTACAACCTTAGACATGTTGATTGAAAGCCAGATTACTGTCTACATAAGTACCCAAATCCCTGACTACTGGCTATATTTTTAGGGGTGTTTTATTAATTATGTAATTTCTCTAGCTGGCCAGCTAACTAGAGATACTACATTGCTTTTGTTGGCATTAAGTTTTAAGCCATGGCTTTGACACCAGTTATTTGTTTGTGTTAGAACTTCCTTTAAGATGTTAGTATCTTGGGGAGTTTCTATGACCACCAGGTTCAGTAGGCATGACTTGCCTTTGATGAAACCAAACTGGGTTGTGTCCAATGTCTGAAGGTTTCCTATTTCACTGTTAATTATCTCCATGATAATTCTTTCCATGCCTTTGCATATAAGACTAGCCAGAATAATAGGCCTGTAATTGCCAGGATCCATGGATGGTCTGTCCTTGTGTCAAGAGATGACTGCTGTAGTCTTCCATATGTGTAGCATGTAGCCTGTGCAGATGTTTTAGTTGAGTAGTGATAACAGTGGCCATCATAGGTCATATTGTATGCTGTTTAGGAGGCACCGTAAGATATTATTGAGGCCCATTGAAGCTGTATTCCTGGCCTTAGAGAGTGCATCTAACATCTGCTCCCTAGTGATAGTTTGTGAGATTATGTTAGATGTTATTTTCTGGGGGTAGATGAGGGTGAGATGAAGTAAAGTTGGAGTTGGTTTGTCAACCAGTAGACTTGCCATATCTCCTGGTTTCATGAATGTGGCTCCATTAACCAACAGTTTAGCACACTGTTGTGTGCTGCCTTTGAGGTTTCATACATAGCTAAAGAAGATCTTATGGTTGTCTTTGGCCAGGGATGCTACCTTTACCTAAAAATCTGCTTTGTTGGACTTAATTAGTCCTCTTAGTTGTCTATTCAGTTTGATGAGAGATATTTATCTTTCTGATGTTATACTTCCTAATTTTAGCTATAACTTTTTTCTTTTGTTGTACAATCTGTTTAATTTTGAATTCCACTAGGATGGTTTGTTGGTTGAATTAGCTTTTGGCTTATTTCTGGTAAGTACAGCAGCCTCTATGCAATAACTGACATGACTGTACACAGCTTCAGTGAATAATTCTGCATAGGCTGCTCTGTTATCTGAGTTTGGAGAGGTTTGAAATGTTGACAGGTTATCACTTAATAGAAGTTAGTTTGCCTTGGAGTAGTTTCTAACTATTATAGGGTTACCGGGGTTACAGACCTGATTCTTATTTGAAAGGGGACTGCTTTGTCGTCTAACCTTACCAGAGAGTACAGAATATTTGTGAGTACTAGGTCCAAAACATTTGTACTTCTAGTGGGCATATGAAGTAATTTGTTCAGAGTGTTTATGTTTACAAAGTTTAGGAATCTCTACACCTGCAAATCTAGGTCATGTAGGATTTCCAATTTACAGAAGGGATAATTAAAGTCCTACATGAGTATGGTATTTGGTTGAATGGCAAATGTCTCCAATAGGTCCAAGTATGAGCTATGGGTTTCATGAGACACAGAGCATGACCTATAGCCTATTAGGATATAGTATCTGACTTTGCCTATGCCAATGTGGATGTGGAGGAATTCCAGTGCATCATCCTGGTTAGCTAATATAGTGATATGTTTGTCATTGTGTAGATCAAGAAACCTCCACCTGTAGTCTCTGTCTGCTGCTGCTGGTCTAAATGTGTGGAAGGTACTGAAGTCTTTCACAGCCTGGTACTCTTTGTAGATTTAAACCATGTCTCAGTAACTGCACAGGTGTCTACATTCTCCAAGGTGAGGAGAGCTTGAAGGGAGTGGAGCTTCTTGCTTAAACTCCTGGCACTGAGCATTAACACCTTTAGATTTCATTGGGTATATTTTTCAATGGTTAGAAGGTTTGTCAATTTGGCACTGCCTAAAAAGGCCCTACTGAGGTGGAGAATATTGTAACCATTATTTGAAAGCCTAGAGGGGGCAGTTCATCCTTGTCAAACTGCATGCTTTGTTAATGATGCCCTCTCATGATTTCAAATATTGTATCCCCCTAGAATGACACCAAAAACTAAGCCAATTATTAAAGTTAATCGTCTTCTGTTCATATTATGGCATCATCCTTAGGGAAGGTAGAATACTGCTCAATGCTAGACACATACCAGCCAGTGACATATAGTCCGAGAGCTCCATAATGTTTCTCTTTATACTGTCCAGAGAGGTATGCCTCAGGTCATTTACAGTTACATGGACTATGGCTCAATTGTATTTGCACCTGTGGTGCAGTGACTTGACTGCATGCACAACTAGGAGGATCCTGGCCCTTTATTGGCAACTGAACATTATTTTCTCCATGCTCAGCCTGGTAAGTGCGGAATCAGTATGTCATATAATGGAGTCCCCTATGACTAGAGTCCCGGGTAGTCTATTGGCTTGCCTTATGGGCCTGGTAGTTGAGGCTCCACTGGGTGTAGCTGTATGTTCAGTGTAGGTGTTGTTTCCTGTATACTGCATTTGTTTCTTTGAGGATTAAATGGTTGTCAGAGAATATTAGACATTATTTCAGTATACCCATGTTCACCAAATTGGCTTCAAAGAAATTGGGAAAATGAAAATCCATGATGTTATGTCCTTTATTGTGTGAGCTACAAAGGTGTGGTGCACAAGGGGTTGAGTAGGCACTCAGTATTATGGATGGATGTAAAACAATGGGTGGGAAAGTACTTAAATAGCTTACACAACAAACAATAGCAATGCAAGAGGGGAGAGAAGGGTTTTGGAAGTCAGATTACCATAATAGGTGGAGGCTGGAGACTCAGCCATTTAAAACCACAACAAAAAAAGGATGGGAGGGCTGGAGAATAATTCATGTTACAACAATCAAGATAGCTAGAGAGGGATCTATCAGATAAAACCAATACTGGAACTCCAGTCCTAAGACTCTGAGCTACAGGTTAATGATCCCAGGTAGGTTAGAAATTCAGAAACATCAGTTTAATGTCTCAGTGGGGGTGGGGCAGACAGAAAGAAAGGGTAACAAAAAGACACTGAAATGCAACTTTAATCAATCTAGCAATAAAACTGGAATATAAGGCACCAGACTATGCAAAAAGTTACCAGGCAATACTATTTATGTAAAAAAACTGCAGTAATAGGTTCATAGGTAAATACTAGGCTAACTACCCTTGTGGACCATTTTAAGCCTAACCAGTTTCCTTTTTTGTGTTCAAAATAACCTATCCCATTTTGGTTACAGAGTAGCCTTACCCATCCCATGGGCAATAATTATATATTACCCCTAATGAAAAATAACTGGGATCATACTATAAAAAATTTGAGGTGACCTATGCATGGGATAAAGTATTTAGACGCTGTCTCTATCCAACAGTAGTACAGGGGCAGTACTGGGGTAAATTTTCTGTTTCCCATTCGTAGATCCAAGTTGCACTTGAATGTGGATAGTGATGAACTTTGTTTAATGTAAATGAGGAGTATGTTCTAGAGCAGCTTTATCCTCTTCTTAATAAATGATTTGTGGCTTGTTCACATGAGAACAGTAAATTTAAAGAAGTTGTGTCCATCCTTTTCTAAGTTGTTGTTTAGTTAGTGTATTTCTAGAGATATAGTGCCTTAGGTCTGACAGTTGCTTGGTAATGTGGATGTTTAGTTTGTTGAACTGTCTTTTCAAAGTAGAAGGCAGGGCATTTTGTGCATTTAGCTCCTTGCACAACCATCTCACTATTACAGTCTGACTTCAGTTTGCTACTTTTTCTTTCCTGTGCTAGAGCAGAAGTGGTCTAAGTTTAAGTTGCTCATATAGTTACAAATTATGCAGTTTGGTGTTTTGCACTTGTAAGTGCCATTGCTATCTATATTCCCCTCCTCTTTTTTGATTCCAAATAATCTCTGACACTTTTTTCTTTCTCATTCATGAAATTAGGCCCACTTCCAGTAGTCTGCAAATCTGCTTATTGTTCTCTACAAAAGCATAGCCGGTTGCTATAAATCAGTGCCCTACCCACTCAGCTGAAGTGAAGAGATAAAAAAAAAAAAGGAAGCCTTAGGTGATCCCCCACTCTCCTAAGTTTACACATGTACACTTCAAGTAATCTCATAGGAGCAAATAGGTGACTATTTTTTTTTTTTTTTTTTTTTTTACTGTGGTCATTTCTTTCTCCAACAGTAAAATTTTACATGGTTGCACTCATCAATCGGTGGCTTTTAGCATTAACCACTTTCTCAGACTGCCACATTATCATGCAGTTCTGTCAGTCATACTGCCACCTGCACTGAAGCCCCTAGTAGTGGAAAACTTGAGCAGTAATGTAGTCTAAGAATCAGAAAGACTTACTGTAATGGGGAAATAGGTTCCCTATTAGATGAACGAATGCTTAAAATGTTGAATACAACATGCTTGACAGCTTTTAAGCAAATGTTCATCTAAGCGAAACCAGAGAATGTCGAAACAAGGAGTTTCGAAAAGTTGCAGTTAGCCAGCTGTGAGGAAGCCAATGGCTGACATCAGAACATTCACCTTGTCTCACCATTCTTACAGACCTCTACTGTGGTGTGGTCTTGGAGTTGGTATATTTAAGTAGAGGGGTGTGGGAGACACAGCCCCCCCATGTTGGGGGGTTTTGTTTTTGTTTTTTTGTTTTTTTGGGGGGAGGTTATAATGGCGCATAGTACATTGTAACCATCAGCCGTTGACTTCCTGATGACTGGCCAACTAGAACTTTTCGAAACTCCTTGTTTCAATATTCTTGGGTTTCAATTAGATATGTGCTTGCTTAAAAGCTATTGAGCATGTCGTACTCGACATTTAAAGTGTTCAGTCATCTAATATACACCCGGGAAATAGCCATGTTAAAGCTTTCCCCTTACAAAAAGCCTTTCTGAATCCCAGCCTTAGTCAATAAGAACTAATTATATATGTTCATATTATTATAGCAAGCAAGTTGTAATACTGGGAGCATGCACTGATAGCATATATCAAAATGTATTTAATGCATACCCAGAAGGGATAAGGAGATCTCGTTGGTATATTAAGTGATGCACCGAAAGGAGATGTCTTATTCCAAAAAAAATAAATATAGAAATTGCTGCAAAGAGATGATAGGGAAGGGACAAGGTTTGAATTATTACAAATATGAACCATATAATAAGGGAAAATAAAGTAAGTGGAGTTTTAAAATAAGTGAGAAGTAAAAAGTAAGAGATTAAAAAACTGCAAGCACAGATCATACTAACTTTATACTATAGAAATGTATTAGCAAATTAAAGAAGAAAGCAGACACAGATGTGCAATGGAGCAGGTGAGCATAAATGGGATATGTAGATTGTCACCTTTGAAGCACAAGTAGTTGTGGATAAAGGAGGAGGGGGTTAGAGGGTGTTGGAGTTATTGTCACTTACTGCGAAGAGGATTGGAGCTACAAATACAGAACTAATGTAAATGGGGGGAACCAGTTTCTATGAAGGAAATAAATTGCAACGTGTAATACTGATGCCAAAAAGAAATGTGAACACTAATAGTTCTCAACAGTGTTCTAGACCAGCAAGATAGTGAAACAGTTAAAGAGGATGCATTTTCTTAATTGAACAGATTCATATGTTCCTCAAAAAAACTGAAGCAAAATGAACAGCTAACACAGAACAACTCAGTAAACATAGAATGAGTTGTCTTTACCAAGGACATTATTTATGTAGTAGTGATATTCAAAAATGTAAAATGAATCTAAAATGAACCATTATAGTGATTTCCATTTGTTCTTTGTAAGAGTAGTATTTATTCTTTTTCTCTTATCAAAATATGTAGATATTTCATTATGGAAATCTTCCACAAGAAAATTAACTCACTCAATCCTGTAAAGCCTTTTTTGTATACTTCCAGTTCACACTGATATCTCTTTATGGTATCCAGACTTTTTGGGGTTTGGCTCCTTTAATTAATTGACTTACCAGCCAATAATAGGAAGTATTAGAAAGGGCAAGGAGTTATTAATAAAACTACACTAAGATTGTTAGTGTAGGATGTCCTTCAGTGGAGGAATTAGTCTTTATTTGCCACATTTTATTCATACTTCCATATTTATGACATACGTTTTACTGAGGTACATGTTGGTAGAGAGGACAATTCACTGAAAATGCCGTTTATATCACACTATACTGGAAATGCTACTAGCTGTCTGTTAGCAATTACGAAAATAAGCAACGTTTCCATATGCACTTAATACTTCGAAAGACAAATGACTTGCAAACTGTTGCATTACATTGTATGAAACCCTAGATGCTGTTGAAGAAAACTGTCTTTAATATTTGTATTGCAAGCTGCACAGCTTGAGAGATATCCAGTATTATTTGTATTGCTGATTATATAATTAATCATATGTTTTCATATTTCTGTAAAAATCTCAATAAACATAGACATATAGTTAAATTTCTTGTTGTCATGTGAAAGCTTATGTCTGGTTAACAAAAATGTTTTAACAATATATGTCTAGGTGGTATACGTTTTATGATATGGAAATTTGCGAACATTTAGAAAAATATAATTCTGGGTTTGTATGTATTATAATGTATTACAATATTTATGAAAAAGGCTATGAATGCACTATTATCACTATAAAGAATACTTCTTACTGATAACATAGCAATTTGCATAGTTTTAGTAGCTTTTATTGTTCATAAAATATTTACATTTGTTTATCTTATGCTTTTTCAGTTTATTTTTGAGAAAATACTCTGGAATGCAAGATGTGGGTAGGCTGCTAAAGGTGTGATATTTCACAACACACAGGTGTTACTGCATTCGTATAAATGGAAAAGTACACATAGGCCTATGTCTAGCAAAAATGCAAAGGGATTTTTGTCAACAAGGATAAGACAAGTCAAACATGGGTCGTACGGGTAAAAATAATGAAAAAAGGTGCACATGGAGAACTGGGATAATTAAAGACAAAGGAAAATAGAGAAAGAAGTGTGGCATTAATGTATGTGTAGTAATATGGGAAATTAAGATATAACAAGGTGAATGAAATGTCAGTCACAAACACAGAGGCAAGGTTGAAGCATGGTATCCAAAATGATAAATTTAAATGCATTATAACAAGACTGGATACGAGAAGGCATAATAAATTCAGGGCACACAGGAGAAAAAGAGTTAGAGGAGGAGTTTGCATATCAGGAGAAATGAGAGGTTTGTTGATGGGGTCTAAGGAGGTGAGAGGCAAAGGAGACTAATTACTGAAATGAAAGAGTAGAAAATGAGGTATAAAGAAAACAAATCTAGTACAAGGATTATAGTTTGCGAAGTTATTACAGTCTTAACACACTGTATGAGTGTGGGCATCATTGCTGACCAATCAATGGGAGAGGAGGAAAGAGGGTAGAGCCATCTAACCAATCCAATAATTGACTCTAATAAACCAAACAATAAAATACATCTGTTGAAATTCACCCATCTTATTACTACAGCTACTGGATGCATCATTAAATCCATTACTACTGAATGGACTCTAGACTGCATATGGACATCTTCACCTAACAAAATCTTATCCAATAGCACTCTATCAGATAGTCTGAGGAATAATCTTCGAGCTTATGCAAGAAGACATCACAGCTGTAGGTCGATATTACAGTACTTCAGACTAGTAATAAAATGTTCAGGTTCTCACAAAGAAACTTTCTAAATATATCAAGACTCTGTAACTGGAAGCTACTTATGACTTTCCCTTTTGATAACCCTGCCTCTGAATTTAAAGCCTTAAGTATCCTTGATTTCCTAGCTCCCCTAAGAAGTGCAAGATGAAAAGCCAACCCTACCCCATAGCTACCCAAACATGGAAAACATCTAAGAATCTGAGACATAAAGCCTCGGAGGCTTGGTTAAGAAATACAATAGCCTCCAATTTGCAAGAATATAGACAGCTGTGCAACCTTGTAAAATTCTGTGTCATCAGAGATTAGAAAAAAAATATTAATCTACTCAAAACATCTCCAAAACTGAAACCTAAAACTCTTACACCTGATAATTTACCTGGAGAACTCTTTAAAATTGTATCTGAAGCTTTTACATATCCTATCTTAGTTCTAATCAATCATTCCATGGCAGAAAGCATGGCAGCATAACTTTCTCAACCCAAGGGTGGCTTCTCCAATGTCCAATATCTGTGTTATCTCCATTATCTTAAGTATTAAAGAAATGCATGAACAATCAGCATTTCATAGGTTCATAGGTTAATAGGTAGGTACTAGGCTATTGGCCCAAGGGCCTAAGTAAGCCTAGCCAACAAGGTTCCCTAGCTTACACCACCCATGAACGTTATTTTCCTGTGCTCCTGTTGAAGTGATCCGTAGGGTGTATTTCCTATTTCCCATCCACTTATCAAGATTTTTCTTGAAGAGTGCTAATGAGGAACTTTGCTTGACATAGACAAGTAGCTAGTTCCAGAGTATGGGAAGTCTCTGGGACAGGAATCTATCCCTCCAGCATGTCCTGTTTATTGTGGTGACAAGGTTTTGGTCCCTAGAGAGTGTAGCTCGGAGGGATTGGGATTTCTTTAGGTGTAGCATGTCCAACAGCTCTGAGTTTAACATAGCTTTATATGTTAGGCAGAGATCACCTCGGAGTAGGCAATATGCTACAGAGTAAAGCTGGAGTTTATTGAGACAGTCAGTGTAGGGCATCTGTTTGAGGCCAGTAATCCTCTTTGTGAGGTACTTCTGTGGCCTTTCCAGCTGCTGCAAATGTCTTGTGAGGTACATTCCAAAAGGGGCATTGTACTCTATAATGGATCTAATGAGTGTCGAGTAGAGATGAACAATGCCCTCTTTTCTTCCTAGATGAGAACCCTTTTGTGATGAAGTGTGCCACATAGAAGGATTTCCTGACTACTGTGGTGATGTGATTTTCAAAGGAGAGATTACTGTCCACCTGGGTCCCCAGGTCTTTTATCACACATTCGACATTAAGTAGACTGCCACCTATGTGGTAGTTCATTAATACAGAGTTTTTACCAAAGGGTATGACAATGCACATTTTGGCATTGAGCTTAAGGCCATGGCTCTGACACTAGGCATCTGTCTCAGTGAGGCTCTTCTGTAGGATGTCCACATCATTTGGGGACTCAGCTATGGCTCCCAGTTTGCAGTCATCTACAAACTTCATTAGCCAAAGGCGTTCTTTGATAGCTTGTACTTCAGAGAAGTAGATACCAAACAGGAGAGGTCCCAGGACTGAACCCTGTGGTACTCCACTTGTCACTGGTTTGAAGTAAAATTTGGAGTCTGCAACTTTTACAGTGTGGGTTCTGTCAGTGAGCCAGTCGGCAACCCATCTTGTGACCTAGGGATTTATACCTAGTTTAGTGAGTTTAGCTATAATTGCAGAATGGGGGATGATGTCAAAAGCCTTGACGAGGTCAAGATAGGCTGTGTGAACCACCTTACCCTCGTCTACAGCTTTCCTAACACTATTCCATCCTAACACTATATTATTTAGTTTATTCAGTGTATTGGGTACAAGGTTTACTTTGTATCCGATCCAGGTGTACTATGGGGATGGAACAGTGTTAGGAACAAGTTTGAAACCATGGTTTGGTACAGTTGTTTATGAATTCAAAAAGAAAAAGTTAGCATTTTTTCAGCTTGATGAAGTTTATTAGCATTGTTTGCTGCTATGGTTGTATATATTTTCTTTACATAAGTGTTTTTAACCTTTAGTAAGCTTTTTTAGCATTTATCATATGTTTATTCAAACTTTTTAATCAATTGGTTATTTATGGTATTCTGCAAAAATATTTATATCATGTTAAGCATTATATGCATTGTTAAATGTTTTTTTATTTGTTGTAGATCAAGTGATTTGCACTAGGCACTTTTTATGGGTGGTTCCGTCTTATGTTACTCTATGGCTGATGGTTGGCTGATTAATTAATTAATTGTTTGAAGTTTTTACTATTTATTCTGTTGTAGTAAGAGGTTTTCTTTGACTCTGATGAAGCCAATTACTGGCGAAAGCGCTTAGTCGAAGAAACGTATTATTGTCAATAAAGCAGGTGTGTTCCAGGTCGTTGTTGGGGTTTTTTTCTTCATTTTCCTAGTCTTCTTTCCCTGTTGGGAATTTGTTTTTGCAGTATTATTAATATTGTCAATGCTTCGGTAATGAAGAGATTTTGGTCTCTTTGCAACTAATAGATTTATCCAAATTTTTTGGCACTATATCATATCAAAGGCCCCTGCACAAACTTGCCTCCACTCTTCCAATTCCTTACTTCACTGGGTTCATAACTATCTCTCAAGCAGGGCTCAAGAAGTAAAGTTACAAAATTGTTATTCCTCTTCTAAACAGTTACTATCAGTCCAACAGGGATCTATATTAGACCCTGTACTATTTAATCTTTTTATCAATGATCTTCATACTGCTGCTGGTCATGCTAAAATATTACAATATGCTGATGACTCTGCTCTGATCTGCTCTGCAAAGACACTTCAAACTGCAAGCCCTCACTAAATGATTTATTTCCTCTGTCAAAGCTTGGTTTAACAATTGTCAAGTCCTTCTAAACCCTTAAAACTGAACTAATACTATTTATTTATGAACAACGCACAACTCAAAATTTAATCTTCCCTATCACTTCTAGCAACAGCACTATCATTGAACTAGTCAACTAGACCAAATTACTTAGAATCATTGATGGCAAGATGAAATTTAATCATCACATATTGCAAGAATAAAAAGAAATTACCGAAACATGGCTCCATATACAGGTCAAACGCTTTTCTTACTCATTCAGAAAGTACATAGCCACAACATTCCTACAGTCAACCCTACTGTATGTTTTTCCAAATTATTACAAATCTACAAGCTTTGCTCACTGTTAGCTAAACTCAACAGTGCTGTATTAAAATAGCTAAGTTTTCAGCAAACCATTATAACTAGCTCTTAGGGAACTAAACTGTCTGGAACTTCATCATCTCCTGTCCCTAACTCAATTTACTACAGTCCACAGTTTCAATTATATGTCTGAAAATGGGTTCATATTAGAAGCTTGAAGGTCCTGTACAGCGAATACGAAAAGAGCGACACGTATTGCATGAACCACGAAAACAGCGAATGTTCAAAACCGAGAAATTCGAAATGTCGATTCGTCATAGTTGGCTCGTCTGCGGTATAGCTCTGTAAGGTAAGTGTGTGATAGTTACGGAGCTTAGGGTTAGGGTGCGGTTTAAGGTAAGTGCATAGATATAGTGTATGTATGTGGTTTATTTATTTTGTTTGGGTAGGTAGTATGTCACGGGAGGTGGCGTTGGCCGAGTATGATGATTCGTGATGTTAAATTTTGTGGTTTATGGCGTTTGGTGTATTCGTGATTCGGTAAATATGTGTCACTCTTTTCGTATTCGCTGAGCAGGACCTTCAAGCTTAAAATATGAACCCCCTGAAAACTGTACAGTACTAAATAATATCATTTGGCACAATCTCCACAACAGACCTTTTAGGATCTTAAGATCATAAACATAGCCAGACTGTCTACTCAACATAGCTAAGTCTCATAATATGGCAGGGATTCCTTATATGTAAGTAGTATTGCCATACAATGGAACACAAACTATTTATCCATTGCCCATCAGAAAAATTACAAATGTTGACTCCTTCAAGTCAGAGCTCAGGACCACCATAATAAGCAAGTGAATTTGTTCATGCATTACTCCAGGATAATTCAAACTTGTGTTTCTCCACCAATTTACCCTGCTACCCAACCATCCTTTCTCTCACTGCTTTATGGGTTATTTAACACCCAGGTTATATATCAAGTTTACATACTTGCTTTCCTTGACTTGTACTCCGTACTTTTCCCTCATACCTACTATAACTATATTCTACAATTAAATATGTCATACCCTCTACTTCATTATCACCATCTCTGTCTTATTTCTCTCTTCTATAATCCCACTGATTAATTAAGTCTCCCTAACATAGCCCAAACATTTTCCCATGTCTAATATCTCCTTCTCTTGTCTTCTCTGCTTTATAATTCCTTCCTGTAACTCATTTGATTACTCTAGTCCCTCTCCCCTGTCTCAAACACCTTCCTACATCTAATTTTTATTTGTTGTCTGTGTCCTACCTCCATTCATCTCTTACCAGTTTTCTCACACTACAGACATTTTCTCCTTTTTTCTACTCTTCACCCTATCTGACCATTCACATCCTCTTCGGCTTGTCTCCATCTTCTTTCGGTTTCCACTTCCATCTATATAGTTTCCTTTTCTCAAATCCCACCAAACTCACACATGATTTGCTGCCTCTAAATAATTTACACTACATCTCAACTTTGCCTATGTTCTGCCTTTCACCACTCCAACTGTTCCTTTGTTCTGCCTTTCACAACTCCTACTGTTCCTATGTTCTGCTTCTCACCGCTCCTACCGTTCATATGTTCTGTCTCTCACCATTCCTACAGTTCCTATGTTTGTCAGTTATGACTCCTACTGTTCCTATGTTCTACATCTCACCCCTCCTTCTGTTCCTAAGTTCTACCTCTTACCACTCCTACTGTTTCTATGTTCTGCCTCTCACCAATCCTACAGTTGCTATGTTCTGTCAATTACCATTCCTACTGTTCCTATGTTCTGTCTCTCACCACTTCTACTTTTCCTATGCTCTGCCTCTCACAGCTCCTACTGTTCTTATGTTCTGCTTGTCACCTCTCCTAATCTTCATATGTTCTGTCTCTCAACATTCCTACACTTCCTACATTCTGTCAGTTACTACTCCTACAGTACTTATGTTTTACCCCTCATCGCTTCTACTGTTCATGTGTTCTGTCTCACACCACTCCTACTGTTCCAACAGGTCCAATGTTCTGTCTGTTAAAACTTCTACTGTTCCTATATTCTGCCTCTCACCAGTCCTACTATTCCTATGTCTGTCTCTCACCACTCCTACTTTTCCTATGTTCTGTCAAGCAACGCTCCTACTGTTCATATGTTCTTCATCTCACCATTACTACTGTTCATATGTTATGTCTCTCACCACTCCTACAGTTCCTATGTTCTGTCTCTCCCCACTCCTATTGTTCCAATGTTCTGTCTCTCACCACTCCTACAATTTCTATGTTCTCTCAATTACCAGTTATACTATTCCTGTGTTCTATCTCTCACCACTCCTACAGTTCCTATGTTCTGTCAATTGCCAATCTTACTGTTCCTATGTTCTACCTCTCTCCACTTTTACTATTAAACCTGTAAGAGGCATTCTTCCTCTTCATCATTGAAGTCGCTCCCCTCTTCTCCATATGGAGATCGTAGAGAGTCAACTCATAAGAAGGTGAAATTGATTACTACTTCGGCGCTGCCACATGTGACCCTGTCGACTCCAGGCTCGACAAACAAGGGGGCACCAGATCTTACCCATTATGCTGAGAGGCCTTGAGAATATGGCAATGGGCAATAGCTTCCAAATGCTTTCTAATTGCAAGGCACATTCCTGGGAGCTCCAACGTGATAGCGGGCAAATTGAGCAGGTGCATTCTGCAACCTCATGAGTGGTCCCTCAATCCTATGATAGCAGCAAAAATCTTCAACTGCTGGGGCCAGCCTTGCTGCGACCTTTTTGCCTCCCCAACCAACTACAAGTGCAGCAACTATTTTGCCCTAATCCCCCCTCTGCGACAATCAATGAGAGATGATCTAGTCTACGCTTGGTCCTCGGGTCTACTTTATGTTTATCCTCCTCTTCCCCTCATCTCTCAATTTTTGAAGAAAGCAGGACAGTTAAAAAGCAAAGTGATCCGCATTGCTCCATATTGGTCTCGACAAGTCTAGTTTCACTTCCTCTGGCCTCACCTGCTAGATAACCATGGGTCCTCAATCCATCCGCAACATTGATCTTCCATCCACAGGGTCTGATTCACCCCAATCTAACAACCCTGAAACTGACAGCTTGGTTTCTCCACTTCCAATGATTGCCAGGCATGAAAACCTCTCATCCCCTGTGGGCAATATTCCTATTGCATCTCATAAATTGTCCACCAGACTAATTTATCTTAACAAATGGAAAAGGTTCTCTCTATGGGCAGTGAATTAACAATTAGACCCCTTGTCAGCCCCAGTTTTGGTGGTGCTGGATTACTTATCACATCTTTTCCACTCTAGGGTGTCTGCTTCTACTATCTGTGTGCATTTAGCTGACAAATCAGATTTCCCCATTGGTTTTCAAGATTCTTCACTTATGTCACACAGACTCTGTAAAACTTTCTTGAAAGGGGTTATCCACCTAAAACCTCCCTTTAGAGAACCGGTACAACCTTGGGATTTTGGCATTGGTTCTGCAAGCTCTAACAGCCCCCCCAGCTTGAATCTGCATCTTCATGTGATGTAAAATATCTCTCTTGGAAAACTTTGTTTCTGATTGCAATCACATCATCCAGATGCTTGTCAGAACTTCAAGCCTTATGCATCAAACTTCCCTATCTTATCTTCCATAAGGATAGGGTATCACTGAGAACTAATTCTTACTTTTTACCGAAAGTGGTGTCAGAGTGGTCTATCAACCAGTCTATTGACCTTCCAGTGTTCTTTCCTAACCATTCTAACAAGGGTGGGTATTGTCTGCACCCCATGGATGTTCATAGGCAAATACATTTTTATCTGTACATAACAAAGTCTATCCATAAATCAGACCAACTGTTTCTGGATTTTTATGGACCTAGATGATGTCATCCTGTATCGCAAGTGATATTGGCTTCATGGTTAAGAAATTGTATTACCTTTATCTACAACAAAAACAATCTCACCTTGCCTCATAGAGTGAAATCTCAGTCTACAAGATCTATGGCAACTTCAGCAGCTTTCCATGCTAAGGCTTCCCTCAATGATATTTGCTCAGCTGCAACTTGGGCCAAACCTCATACCTTTATTCTTCATTACAAATAGGATTTGGCCTCCAGAGATAGAGCTTACTTTGGCTCCATGATGCTCAGGAATGTCCTTCCATGAGGGCCACCCACGGATACAGGTAGCTTTGAACTCTGTCCCATCAGTAAGGAATGAATGAAGATTAACAACATCAGATAAAGCAGTTATGTCTTACTATAATGTTCCATCTGTGTTGCTGATCTTCATTCATTCATTACTTCCCACTCTCCTTCCCCCATCTGTAGGTTCCTGGTTGATCTCATATACTCCTCTATTGTAGGCCTGTTATGACCAGAGGTAGCCTCTATTTTTATCTAACAACTTGCAAACTTGATCTGAGGTAACAGGGAGCAAAGCATTCTGGGCAGAACCTTGGCTTGAGAGTTTTTGGCTGATGCAAGATTGATATGAACCGGCTCGGTTTCGTGGATGGCACCGATAACCCATCAGTAATGAATGAACGAAGATCAACAACACAGATGGAATGCTATGGTAAGACATAACTTCTTTTTCTGCCTCTCACCACTACTACTGTTCCTATGTTCTGTCTCTCACCACTCCTACAGTTCCTATGTTCTGCCTCTCATGACTCTTACAGTTCCTTTGCTCTGTCAATTACCACTCCTACTGTTCCTATGTTCTGCCTCTCATCAATCCTACAGTTGCTAATTTCTGTCAATTACCATTCCTACCGTTCCTATGTTCTGCCTCTCACCTCTTCTACTGTTTCTACGTACTGTCTCTCACCACTACTACTGTTCCTATGCTCTGCCTCTCACAGCTCCTACTGTTCTTATGTTCTGTCTGTCACCTCTCCTAATCTTCATATGTTCTGTCTCTCAACACTCCTACACTTCCTACATTCTGTCAGTTACTACTCCTGCAGTACTTATGTTTTACCTCTCACCGCTTCTACTGTTCATGTGTTCTGTCTCACACCACTCCTACTGTTCCAACTGTTCCAATGTTCTATCTGTCAAAACTTCTACTGTTCCTATATTCTGCCTCTCACCAGTCCTACTATTCCTATGTCTGTCTCTCACCACTCCTACTTTTCCTATGTTCTGTCAAGCAACGCTCCTACTGTTCATATGTTCTGCTTCTCACTATTACTATTGTTCATATGTTATGTCTCTCACCACTCCTACAGTTCCTATGTTCTGTCTCTCCCCACTCCTATTGTTCCTATGTCCTGTCTCTCGCCACTCCTAAAATTCCTGTGTTCTCTCAATTACCACTTATACTGTTCCTATGTTCTACCTCTCACTACTCCTACAGTTCCTATGTTCTACCTCTCTCCACTTTTACTGTTAAACTTGTAAGAGGCGTTCTTCCTCTTCTTTATCAAAGTCGCTCCCCTCTTCTCCATCTGGAGATCGTAGAGAGTCGACTCATAAGAAGGTGAAATTTATTACTACTTTGGTGCTGCCACCTGTGACCCTGTTGGCTCCAAGCTTGGCAAACAAGTGGGCACCAGATCTTACACATTATGCTGAGAGGCCTTGAGAATATGGCAATGGGTGATAGCTTCCAAATGCTTTCTAATTGTAACACACATTCCTGGGAGCTCCAACGTGATAGCGGACAAATTGAGCAGGTGCATTCTGCAACCTCACAAGTGGTCCCTCAATCCTATGATAGCAGCAAAAATCTTCAACCGCTGGGGCCAGCCTTGCTGTGACCTATTTGCCTCCCCAACCAACAACAAGTGCAGTAACTACTTTGCCCTAATCCCCCCCCCCCCGGGACATTCAATGAGAGACGCTCTAGTCCACGTTTGGCCCTCGGGTCTACTTTATGTTTATCCTCCTCTTTCCCTCATCTCCCAATTTCTGAAGAAAGCACGACAGTTGAAGAACAAAGTGATCTGCATTGCTCCATATTGGCCTCGACAAGTCTGGTTTCCTTTCCTTTGGCCTCACCTGCTAGATCAACTGTGGATCCTCAATCCACCCGCAACGTTGATCTCCCATCCACAGGGTCTGATTCACCCCAATCTAACAACCCTGAAATTGACAGCTTGGTTTCTCCACTTCCAATGATTGCCAGGCATGAAAACCTCTCGTCCCCTGTGTGCAATATTCTTATTGCATCTCATAAATCATCCACCAAACTAATCTATCTTGACAAATGGAAAAGGTTCTCTCTATGGGCAGTGAATTAACAATTAGACTCCTTGCCAGTCCCAGTTTCAGTGGTACTGGATTACTTATCACATCTTTTCCACTCTGTGTTGTCTGCCTCTACGGTTTGTGTGCATTTAGCTGCCATCTCAGATTTCTACATTGGTTTTCAAGATTCTTCACTTATGTCACACAGACTCTGTAAAACTTTCTTGAAAGGGGTTATCCACCTAAAACCTTCCTTTAGAGAACTGGTACAACCTTGGGATTTGACATTGGTTCTGCAAGCTGTAACAGCCCCCCCCCCTTTGAACCTGCATATTCATGTGATGTAAAATATCTCTCTTGGAAAACTTAAATTCTGATTGCAATCACATCAGCAAGATGCTTGTCAGAACTTCAAGCCTTATGCATCAAACCTCCATATCTGATCTTCCATAAGGATAAGGTATAACTGAGAGCTAATTCTTACTTTTTCCAAAAGTGGTGTCAGAGTGGTCTGTCAACCAATCTTTTGACCTTCCAGTGTTCTTTCCTAACCATTCTAACAAGGGAGAGTATTGTCTGCACTCCTTGGATGTTCATAGGCAAATACATTTTTATCTGTACATAACAAAGTCTATCCATAAATCAGACCAACTGTTTCTGGATTTTTATGGACCTAGATGATGTCATCCTGTATCGCAAGTGACATTGGCTTCATGGTTAAGAAATTGTATTACCTTTATCTACAACAAAAACAATCTCACCTTGCCTCATAGAGTGAAATCTCAGTCTACAAGATCTATGGCAACTTCAGCAGCTTTCCATGCTAAGGCTTCCCTCAATGATATTTGCTCAGCTGCAACTTGGGCCAAACCTCATACCTTTATTCTTCATTACAAATTGGATTTGGCCTCCAGAGACAGAGCTTACTTTGGCTCCATGATGCTCAGGAATGTATTTCCATGAGGGCCACCCAGGGATACAGGTAGCTTTGAACTCTGTCCCATCAGTAAGGAATGAATGAAGATTAACAACATCAGATAAAGCAGTTATGTCTTACTATAACGTTCCATCTGTGTTGCTGATCTTCGTTCATTCATTACTTCCCACTCTCCTTCCCCCATCTGGAGGTTCCTGGTTGATCTCATATACTCCTCTATTGTAGGCCTGTTATGAACAGAGGTAGCCTCTATTTTTATCTATCAACTTGCAAACCTGATCTGAGGTAACAGGAAGCAAAGCATTCTGGGTAGAAGCTTAGCTTGAGTGCTTTTGGCTGATGCAAGCTTGATATTGGCCGGCTCGGTTTCGTGGATGGTACTGATAACCCATCAGTAATGAATGAACGAAGATCAACAACACAGATGGAATGCTATGGTAAGACATAATTTCTTTTTCTGCCTCTCACCACTACTACTGTTTCTATGTTCTGTCTCTCACCACTCCTACAGTTCCTATGTTCTGCCTCTCATGACTCTTACAGTTCCTTTGCTCTGTCAATTACCACTCCTACTGTTCCTATGTCCTGCCTCTCAACAATCCTACAGTTGCTAATTTCTGTCAATTACCATTCCTACTATTCCTATGTTCTGCCTCTCACCTCTTCTACTGTTTCTATGTACTGTCTCTCACCACTACTACTGTTCCTATGCTCTGCCACTCACAGCTCCTACTGTTCTTATGTTCTGTCTGTCACCTCTCCTAATCTTCATATGTTCTGTCTCTCAACACTCCTACACTTCTTACATTCTGTCAGTTACTACTCCTGCAGTACTTATGTTTTACCTCTCACCGCTTCTACTGTTCATGTGTTCTGTCTCACACCACTCCTACTGTTCCAACTGTTCCAATGTTCTGTCTGTCAAAACTTCTACTGTTCCTATATTCTGCCTCTCACCAGTCCTACTATTCCTATGTCTGTCTCTCACCACTCCTACTTTTCCTATGTTCTGTCAAGCAACGCTCCTACTGTTCATATGTTCTGCTTCTCACTATTACTATTGTTCATATGTTATGTCTCTCACCACTCCTACAGTTCCTATGTTCTGTCTCTCCCCACTCCTATTGTTCCTATGTCCTGTCTCTCACCACTCCTAAAATTCCTGTGTTCTCTCAATTACCACTTATACTGTTCCTATGTTCTACCTCTCGCTACTCCTACAGTTCCTATGTTCTACCTATCTCCACTTTTACTGTTAAACTTGTAAGAGGCGTTCTTCCTCTTCATTATCAAAGTCGCTCCAATCTTCTCCATCTGGAGATTGTAGAGAGTCGACTCATAAAAAGGTGAAATTTATTACTACTTTGGCGCTGCCACCTGTGACCCTGTTGGCTCCAAGCTTGGCAAACAAGTGGGCACCAGATCTTACACATTATGCTGAGAGGCCTTGAGAATATGGCAATGGGTGATAGCTTCCAAATGCTTTCTAATTGTAACACACATTCCTGGGAGCTCCAACGTGATAGCGGACAAATTGAGCAGGTGCATTCTGCAACCTCACAAGTGGTCCCTCAATCCTATGATAGCAGCAAAAATCTTCAACCGCTGGGGCCAGCCTTGCTGTGACCTATTTGCCTCCCCAACCAACAACAAGTGCAGTAACTACTTTGCCCTAATCCCCCCCCGGGACATTCAATGAGAGACACTCTAGTCCACGCTTGGCCCTCGGATCTACTTTATGTTTATCCTCCTCTTCCCCTCATCTCCCAATTTATGAAGAAAGCACGACAGTTGAAGAGCAAAGTGATCTGCATTGCTCCATATTGGCCTCGACAAGTCTGGTTTCCTTTCCTCTGGCCTCACCTACTAGATCAGCTGTGGATCCTCAATCCACCCGCAACGTTGATCTCCCATCCACAGGGTCTGAATCACCCCAATCTAACAACCCTGAAATTGACAGCTTGGTTTCTCCACTTCCAATGATTGCCAGGCATGAAAACCTCTCGTCCCCTGTGTGCAATATTCTTATTGCATCTCATAAATCATCCACCAAGCTAATCTATCTTGACAAATGGAAAAGGTTCTCTCTATGAGCAGTGAATTAACAATTAGACCCCTTGCCAGCCCCAGTTTCAGTGGTACTGGATTACTTATCACATCTTTTCCACTCTGTGTTGTCTGCCTCTACGATTTGTGTGCATTTAGCTGTCATCTCAGATTTCTACATTGGTTTTCAAGATTCTTCACTTATGTCACACAGACTCTGTAAAACATTCTTGAAAGGGGTTAACCACCTAAAACCTCCCTTTAGAGAACCGGTACAACCTTGGGATTTGACATTGGTTCTGCAAGCTCTAACAACCCCCCCCCCTTTTGAACCTGCATATTCATGTGATGTAAAATATCTCTCTTGGAAAACTTAAATTCTGATTGCAATCACATCAGCAAGATGCTTGTCAGAACTTCAAGCCTTATGCATCAAACCTCCCTATCTGATCTTTCATAAGGATAAGGTATCACTGACAGCTAATTCTTACTTTTTACCAAAAGTGGTGTCAGTGTGGTCTGTCAACCAATCTTTTGACCTTCCAGTGTTCTTTCCTAACCATTCTAACAAGGGAGAGTATTGTCTACACTCCTTGGATGTTCATAGGCAAATAAAATTTTATCTGGACCGAACACAATCTATCTGTAAATCAGACCAACTGTTTCTGGCTTTTTTCTGGAACTAGACAGGGTCATCCTGTATCAAAAGTTACACTGGATTCATGGTTGAGAAATTGTATCACCTTTATCTACAACAAAAACAATCTCACCTTGCCTCATAGAGTGAAAGCTCATTCTACAAGATCTATGGCAACTTCAGGAGCTTTCCATGCTAAGGCTTCCCTCAATGATATTTGCTCAGCTGCAACTTGGGCTAAACCACATACCTTTATTCTTCATTACAAATTGGATTTGGCCTCCAGAGATAGAGCTTCCTTTGGCTCCATGGTGCTCAGGAATGTCCTTCCATGAGGGCCACCCAGGGATACAGGTAGCTGGGAACTCTGTCCCATCAGTAAGTAATGAATGATGATTAACAAAATCAGATAAAGAAGTTAAATCTTTCTATAATGTTCAATCTATGTTGCTGATCTTCATTCATTCATTACTTCCCACCTTCCGTCCCCCATCCGGTGGTTCCTGGCTGATCTCATATACTCCTCTATTGTAGGTCTGTTATGACCAGAGGTAGCCTCTATTTTTATCTATCAACTTGCAAACTCGATCTGAGGTAACAGGGAGCACAGCACTCTGGGTAGAACCTTGGCTCGAAAGTTTTTGGCTGACGCGAGCTTGATATTGGCCGGCTCGTTTTCGAGGATGGAACCGATAACCCATCAGTAAAGAATGAACAAAGATCAATAACATAGATGGATTGTTATGGTAAGACATAACTTCTTTTTCTGCTTCTCACCACTCCTACTGTTCCTATGTTCTGTCTCTCACCACTCCTACAGTTCCTATGTTCTGCCACTCATGACTCTTACAGTTCCTTTGCTCTCTCAATTACCACTCTTACTGTTCCTATGTTCTACCTCTCTCCACTCTTACTGTTCCTATGTTCAGTCTCTCACAACTCCTACTGTTCCTATGTTCTGTCAATCACCACTTCAACTGTTCCTATGTTCTGCCAATCACCACGCCTACAGTTCCTATGTTCTACCTATCACCAGTCCTACTGTTCCTATGTTCTGACTCTCACCACTCTTACTGTTCCTATGTTCTGCCTCTCACCACTTCTACAGCTCCTATGTTCTCCCAATTACCACTCCTACTGTTCCTATGTTCAACCTATCACCAATCCTACTGTTCCTGTGTTCTACCTCTCATCACTCCTACTGTTCTTATGTTTTGTTAGTCACCACTCTTACTGTTCCTATGTTCTGTCTCTCACCACTCTTACTGTTCCTATGTTCTGTCTCTCACCACTCTTACTGTTCTATGTTCTGTCTCTCACCACACCTACAGATCCAATGTTATTTCTATTACCATTCCTACCGTTCCTGTGTTCTACCTTCCTCCATTTCTACTGTTCCAATGTTGTTTCTCTCACCATTCCTACTGTTCCTCTGTACTGCTAATCACCACTCCTACTGTTCCTATGCCCTGTCTCTCAAGACTCCTACGTTTCCTATTTTCTGTCAAGCACCACTCTTACTGTTCCTATGTTCTTTCTCTCACTACTCCAGCTGTTCCCATATTCTTTCTCTCACCACTCCTACTGTTAATATGTTCTACCTCTCTCCACTCTTACGGTTCCTATGATCGGTCTCTCATCACTCCTACTGTTTCATTGTTCTGTCAATCACCACTCCTACTGTTCTTATGCTCTGCCTCTCACCACTCCTACAATTCCTATGTTCTTTCATTTACCTCTCCTACTGTTCCTATGTTCTACCAATCACCACACCTACTGTTCCTATGTTCTGCCAATCAACACTACTACTGTTCCTATGTTCTACATCTCACCACTCCTACTGTTCCTATGGTTTGTCAAGCACAACTCTTACTGTTCCAATGTTCTGTCTCTCACCACTCATAATGTTCCTATGTTCTGCCTCTCACCACTCCTACTGTTCCTATGTACTGCCAATCACCAATCACCACTCCTACTTTTTCTATGTTATGCAACTCAGCACTCGCACTGTCCCTATGTTCTGTCTCTCACCACTTCTACTTTTCCTATTTTCTGTCTAGCACCAATTCTACTGTTCCTATGTTCTTTCTCTCACTACTCCTATGGTTCTCATTCTCTGTCTCTCATCACTCCTGTCATTCACCACTCCTACTGTTCTTATGTTCTGGCTCTCATCACTTCTACTGTTCCTATGTTCTGCAAATCACCACTGCTACTGTTCCTGTGTTCTATCTCTCACCAATCCTACTGTTCCTATGTTCTGTCTGTCAACACTCCTACTGTTCCTATGTTCTGCTTCTCACCACTCCTAAAGTTCATATATTCTGTCTCTCACTACTCCTACAGTTCTTATCTTCTGTCTCTCACCACTCCTACTTTTCTTATATTCTAACTTTCACCACTCTGACTGTTCTTGCCTCTCACCACTTCCACAGTTCCTATGTTCTCTTAATTACCACCCCTACTTTTCCTATGTTCTACCACTCACCACTCCTACTGTTCCTCTGTTCTATCAATCACCCCTCTTACTGCTCCTATGTTCTGTCTTTCACCACACCTACAGTTCCATTGCTCTGCCTCTCACCAGTCCTACAGTTGCTATTTTCTGTCAATTACCACTCCTACTGTTCCTATGTTCTTCCTCTCACCACTACTACTGTTCCTATGTTCTCTCAATTACCAGTCCTACTGTTCGGATGTTCTGCCAATCACTACTCTTACTGTTCCTATGTTCTGCCAATCACCACTCCTACTGTACCTATGGTCAACCTCTCACTACTCCTACTGTTCCTATGTTCTGCCTCTCACCACTCCTATAGTTTCTCTGTTATCACAATTATCACTCCTACTGTTCACATGTTTTGCCAATCACCACTCCTACAGTTCCTATGTTTTGCCAATCATGCCTCCTACTGTCCTATGTTCTACCTCTCAACATTCCTACTGTTCCTATGTTCTGTCAATCACCACTCTTTCTGTTCCTATGTTCTGTCTCTCACCACTCCTCCTGTTCCTTTGTTCTGCCTCTCACCTCTCCTACAGTTCCTATGTTCTCTCTATTACCACTCCTACTGTCCCTATGTTCTACCTCTCTACACTCCTACTGTTCCTATGTTGTGTCACTCACCACTCCTACTGTTCCTATGTGCTGCCAATCACCACTCCTACTGTTCCTATGTGCTGCCAATCACCACTCCTACTGTTTGTATGTTCTGCCTCTCATCACTCCTACTGTTCCTATGTTCTGTCTCTCACTACTCCTATTTTTTCCTATTTTCTGTCAAGCAACACTCCTGCTGTTCCTACATTCTGTTTCTCACTACTCCTTCTGTTCCCATGTTTTGTCTCTCACCACTCCTACTGTTCCTATGTTCTGTCATTCACCACTCCTACTGTTCCTATGCTTTGTCATTCACCACTCCTAGAGTTCCTTTGTCCTTCCTCTCACCACTCTTACTGGTCCTATGTTCTGTTAATTACCATTCCTACTGTTCCTATGTTCTGCCTCTTACTACTTCTACTGTTTCTATATTCTGTTTCTCACCACTCCTACTGTTCCTTTGTTCTGTCAATCACCACTGCTACTGTTCCTATGTTCTGCCCCTCACCACTCCTAATCCTCATTTATTCTGTCTTTCACCACTCCTTCAGTTCCTGTTTTCTGTCAATCAGATCTCCTACTATTCCTATATTCTGCCTCTCCCCAATCCTACTGTTCCTATGTTCTGTCTCTCTCCACTCCTACTTTTCCTATGTTCTGTTTGTCACCACTCCTATAGTTCATATGTTCTGTCAGTTACAACTCCTACTGTTCCTGTGTTCTACCTCTAACCACTGCTAGTTTTCCTATGTTCTACCTCTCACCACTCCTACTGTTCCTATGTTCTGCTTCTCACCACTCCTACAGTTGCTTTGTTCTGTCAATTACCTGTCCTACTGTTCCTATGTTCTCTCTCTCGCCACTATTACTGTTCCTTTTTTCTGTCAATCACCACTCCTACTTTTCCTATGCTGTCTCTCACAACTCCTACTGTACCTATGTTCTACCTCTCACCAGTTCTACTGTTCCTATGTTCTGTCTCACCACTCCTCCTGTTAATATTTTCTGTCAATCACCACTCCTATTGTTCCTATGTTTTGTCTCTCACCACTCCTACTGTTCTTATGTTCTGTCTGTCAGCACTCCTACTGTTCCTATATTCTGCCTCTCACCTCTCCTACTGTTCCTATGCTTTGTCTCTCTACACTCCTACTTTTATATTTTCTGTCAAGGAACACTCCTACTGTTCCTATGTTCTACTCCTACTGTTTATATGTTGTTTCTCTCACCACTTCTAAAGTTCCTATGTTCTCTCTCACCCATCCCACTGTTCCTATGTTCTGCCTCTCACCACTCCTACTGTTCCTATGTTTTCCCTCTCACAGCTCCTACTGTTCCTATGTTCTGTCAGTCACCACTCTTACTGTTCCTATGTTCTGGCTCTCACCACTACTACAGTTCTTATGTTCTGTCAATTACCACTCCTACTGTTTCTATGTTCTGTCAGTTACCACTCTTACTGTTCCTATGTTCTGGCTCTCACCACTACTACAGTTCTTATGTTCTGTCAATTACCACTCCTACTGTTCCTATGTTCTACCTCTTTCCACTCTTACCTTTTCTATGGTCTGTCTCTCAACACTCCTACAGTTCCTATGTTATGTCTCTCACCCCTCCTACTCTTCCTCTGTTCTGCCTCTCACCCCTCCTACTGTTCCTATGTTCTGCATTCACCAGTGCTCCTATTCCTATGTTCTGTCAATAACCATCCTACTGTTCCTATATTCTACCTCTCACCACTCCTACTTTTCATATTTTCTGCCAAACATCAGTTTTACTGTCTCTATGTTCTGTCTCTCATCACTCCTACAGTTCCTATGTTCTATTATTACAACTCCTACTGTTCATGTGTTCTGCCAATCACCAATCCTACTGTTCCTATGTTCTCTCAATTACAACTCATACTGTTCCTGTGTTCTACCTCTCACCCCTCCTACTGTTCCTATGTTCTGTCAATCACAACTGTTACTGTTCCTATGTTCTGTCTCTCTACACTCATACTGTTCCTATTTTCTACCTCTTACCACACCTACTGTTCATATTTTCTGCCAAGCACCACTCTTACTCTTCCTATGATTTGTCTCTCACCACTCCTACTGCTCCTATGTTCTCTCAATTGCCACTCTTACTGTTCCTTTGTTCTGTGTCTCACCGCTCCTACTGTTCCTATTTTCTGCCAAGCACCACTCCTACTATTCCTATGTTCTGCCTATCAACACTTGTACTGTTCCTATGCTCTGTCTCACCATTCCTACTTTTCCTAATTTCTGTCAACCATCACTCCTATTGTTCCTCTGTTCTTTCTCCAACTACTCCTACTTCTCCTATGTTCTGCCTCTCACCACTTCTACTTTTCCTATGTTCTGCCTCTCACCACTCCTACAGTTCCTGTGTTCTCTCAATTACTACTTCTACTGTTCCTATGTTCTGCCAATCACCAATTCCACTGTTCATTTGTTCTGCTTCTCACCACTCCTACAGTTCCTGTTTCCTCTCATTTGCTACTCCTACTGTTCCTATGTTCTTCCAATCACAAATCCTACTGTTTCTAAGTTCTGCCAATCACAACTCCTACTGTTTTAATGTTCTACCTCTCACCACTTCTACTGTTTCTATGTTCTGTCAGTCACTTCTCTTACTATTCCTATGTTCTGCCTCTCACAACTCTTACCATTCTTATGTTCTCTCAATTACCAGTCCTACTGTTCCTATTTTCTACATCTCTCCACTCCTAATGTGCCTATTTTCTGCCTCTCACCACTCCTACTGTTCCTACATTCTGCAAATCAACACTCCTACTGTTCTTGTGTTCTGTCTGTGAAGACTCCTACTGTTCCTGTGTTCTGCATCTCACCACTCTTATTGTTCCTATGTTCTGTCTCTCACCACTCCTACTGTTCCTATGTTCTGCCTCTCACCCCTCATACAATTCCTATGTTCTCTCTATTACCACACATGTTGTTCCTATGTTCTACGTCTCTCCAGTCCTACTGAGCCTATTGTGTCTCACCACTCCTACTGTTCCTATATTCTGCAAACCACCATTCTTTCTGTTCCTGTGTTCTGTCTCTCACCAATCCTACTGTTCCTATGTTCTGTCTGTCAACACTCCTGATGTTCCTATGTTGTACCTCTTACCACTCCTACTGTTCATATTTTCTGCCAAGCACCACTCTTACTGTTCCTATGATTTGTCTCTCACCACTCCTACAGTTGCTATGTTTTTTCAGTTACAACTCCTACTGTTCCTATGTTCTACCAATCACCACTCCTACCGTCCCTGTGTTCTCTCAATTACCACTCAAACTGTTCCTATACCCTGTCTCTCATCACTCCTACTGTTCTTATGTTCTGTCAATCACCACTCCTACGATCCCTATGTTCTACCTCTCAACACTCCTACTGTTCCTATGTTCTGACTCTCATCACTCTTACTGTTTCTTTTACCTCTCACCACTCCTACAATTCCTATATACTGCCTCTCACCACTCTTATTGTTCCTATGTTCTGTCTCCCACCACTCCTGCTGTTCGTATGTTCTGCCTCTGACCACTCCAACAGTTGCTATGTTCTGTCAATTACCACTCCTACTGTTCTTATGTTTTGCCTCTCACCCCTTCTGCTGTTCATATATTCTGCATCTCACCACTCCTACCATTCCTATTTTCTCTCAGTTACCACTCTTACTGTTCCAATGTTCTGCTTCTCTCCACTCTTACTGTCCTTTGTTCTGTCTCTCACCACTCCTACAGTTCCTGTGTTCTCTCAATTACTACTTCTACTGTTCCTATGTTCTGCCAATCACCAATCCTACTGTTCCTGTGTTCTGCATCTCAACAGGCTTACTGTTCATATGTTCTGTCTCTCACAACTCCTACAGTTCCTATGGTATGTCTCTCACCACTTCTACTGTTCCTATGTTCTACCTCTCACTACTCCTACTGTTCCTTATGTTCTGTCAATCACCACTCTTACTGTTCTTATGTTCTGTCTCCCAACACTCCCTCAGTTCCTATGTTCTGCCGCTCACCACTACTACAGTTCCTATGTTCTATTACCACTCCCACTGTTCCTATGCTCTAAATCTCTCCACGCTTATTATTTCAATGTTCTGCCAATCACCACTCCAATTGTTACTATGTTCTGCCTCTCACCACTCCTACAGTTCCTATGGTCTGTCTCTCACCCCTCCCACTGTACCTATGTTTTGTCTCTCAACACTCCTCCAATTCCTGTGTTCTAACTCTCACCACTACTACAGTTCCTATGTTCTCTTAATTCCAACTCTTACTGTTCCTATTTTCTGCCTCTCTCCACTCCTACTCTTCCTATGTTCGGTCTCTTACCACTCCAACTCTTCCAATGTTCTGGAAATCACCACTCTTACTGTTCCTATGTTTTGTCATTCATCACTCCTACTGTTCCTTTATTCTGACTCTCATCACTCCTACTGTTCCTATGTAAGTACCACTTTTCGCCATAGAACTCGCATTACCTGCAAAGGCTTACCCGCGGCCTGACTTTAAGGATTCCTGCTTGCCCTGCTAAATCTACGGGTGGTCAGAGGAGTATTTCCCAACATACACATGCTTGCCTGTTTACCGGACAATGCAACACACATAGCCACATGCACAGCACACCTTCTAGATACCCCCCGGTCTTTTTAACTGCTTAGAGTGCACCGACTACTACTTAGTGCACCTAGGCAGACTCTCGGCAATAATATGAACTTGTCCTGCAGCTGAGTAGTTATTTCATAATCACTACCTTCTATTTTTATTGGCTTTGCGCATTTAATTGCTGTATTCACACGGGCCTCTTATCTTTCAGATGTGCATGCAATGCGACAGTGACTAGCCGTTGCCAAATTAACACTGTATGATATGATTGCTTTAAATGTTGTATTCTGACTGTTTTGTAAGAACTACTGAATCTGTTTAATTGTATTTTAATGTACTATAGTACTTTTAACTTTGTAACAGCTGTATGTTGACTGCTTTGTAACAACTACTTTAACTGTTTAGCAGTATTTTTAATGATTGCAGTTGTTCCTTTGGTAGTTCAAGTAAAGTGTTTTCCCTGCTTTAGTTACAACAAACTAGTGAAGGATATATCGTAACTGCAATTCTGTGTGGGTATGTGGTGTTCAATGCTCTATTTTAACATGTTTCTCTATTCAAATGTACAAACCTTAGGATATAGACCATACTAGTTTGTCTTATATCCTTTTGTCATTAACATTGTTGTATCGCTGCTCATCTGATGAATGTTTTTTATCCTTTTCCTAAACTGTACCTGCTTTGAGGACTGCATGTATATTGTGGCTGCTTTTGTGTACTTGCTTGGGTACTTGTGACTGAATTACCTATCTACTAAGGTTTTTGTTTCTTCTGTCTCCTTGCTAGCTGTCTTGATTTATCTAGTCCATTTCTCAAGCTATCCAACTGGCCAACGCTCCAATTGGAGTTAAGAACCCACCTGCAACCAAGGACCCTTCCCAACTTTGCAATTGTTTCTGCACCCTAGAAGGGTTCCCTGTGCTATTCCACGAAAAGAAAGAAGAAAGTATGTGTTTTCTTACACTGGTTGTTTAACCTGTTTGTAGTATCCTTGGACTGTATGGTCTGTAATTAAAAGCTTCTCAGCCAGGTAAGCCAGCAGCCACACCCCCCTCTGTACCCTGTAGTTAAATTCAGCCCCTGTCTGCCTTTTATACCCTTCCATTGTTGAACTGAGTGTCCTATCTAACTCTAGACTAGCCCTCTCCAGACAATAATACTGTGTAATTTAAGTCTCTGGCCACTAGGTAGCACCCTTATCCATTTGACTATCCCAACACCCAAGAATAACTCATTCTCCTGACTACTGTCTTCACCCTGTTACTATAGTTCTCTCTTACACCTCTTGTCTTGCTGTAATCTCCCACTATCATCCTTGGAATTCTTCCACTATACTTCTCATTTATTCTTCAACTACCCCAACCTAACTTACCTTATCAGTCAGCAATCCACTGATTGTTCTCCTTGCCTGTTTCACTCACTGGTCTCTACCCTTTCCATTCACCCTGAGGGATCACTCCACTCCTCTACCCTGCCCCAATTCTCACCCGCCCCAGTGGTTCTACATTTATTTCTCTAAAACCACACCCCCATCACATCTGCTCCAATCCAGCAGATCATCTGATTACCACTCCCAACCCTCATTAATCACAGCACATTACCTAGTATTACCCTACCTCCCATCCCTCCTTCTTACTTCATCTCACTGATTAATTTATCTCTTAACCTGCTTACACTTCCTTACCTCCCATTCTTCATCCACTGTACAATTTTATAAAATGTCTATTTTAACCACCCACACCAAATACAAATGCTACTCTTATTATCATTCTTTCCACCTCTTACCATTGCCTATCTGCTAACCTCCTACGAACAAACATTATATGTCTCCATATCCTTCCCCTCCAAACACACTTTAACACTAACACTCACTACCTCCCAAAACTTCATAAATACCACATACAAACCCTGCTACCTACAAGCCAAATATCATAGACTAGCACACATTAAGTATACCATTCTAAATATTAGAAAGTTACTTGACTATTACTACAAGCCTCGGTACCCTATAAATAAAATATACCTCCACTCCATACTAGATGGGGACATCCATCCCAACCCTGGCCCAAACACCACACTTCCTACTGACAAGTGTAGCTCTAACAATAGTAATACTCTGGCCCCTACTAAACCTTCTAACTCTCTCTATATAGCTCATCTTAACATACGCAGCATCAATAATAAAATCGTCCACCTCCACGCCCTTCTAGATGTCCACCTATTTGACATTCTATGTTTATCTGAAACATGGCTAAAACCTACAACCAGAGACAATGAAGTCACCCCACCTGGCTACAATATTCTTAGACTAGACCGCACAGCCAAAAAGGGAGGTGGGGTAGCAATCCTTTATAAAACAGAGCTACAAATCAGCACTGCAAACCTTAAACCACCTTCTGACAATAATGCGGAAATCCTCATTTCTAAATTTCAGGTTAACTCATGTAAATCCATATACATCATCTTTATCTACCTTCCCCCAGGAAATAACATTATTACCATTGAAAATATCATTAACTGGCTCTCTATTAATCTCCAACAAGAAACTATAGTCCTAGGACACTTTAATATAGACTGGAACTCCTGTAGTAATGTACACCCTACTACCCACATTAACCTATATGGCTTTTCACAATATATTAACTCCCCTACTAGAATTAATAAACCTAATAACAAAGAAAGTACCTTAAACTGGATTCTGACTAATACTCCTCACCAAACATATAGAGTAGGTACCCTCCCAGATGACCTAAGTGACCACTCACTAACTTATATTATCAGGCATAAAACCAACCTAACTTTTCCAAACGCTTTCAGGACAATACGCACCAAAAATATTTTAACCCTGAATTCTTCCTAACAGAACTTAGACACTGTAATTGGTCTCCACTTAAATCACTCCCTTTTAATGAAGCTGTGGAATACTTTAATTCCACATTCTTAGCCATCCTTGACCAACATGCCCCAATTCTCTCTGTTAGAAATAAAACTAAGCCTGCCCCCTGGCTCTCAAACACCACTAGGCAAAAAATCCTTCAGAGAAACAAATCTTGGGCTAAATGGTGTAATACTAAGGATCCTACAGATCACCAAACCTTTAGACAACTAAGACATTTTGCAAAAAAGCCATCCTCTTAGACAAACAAGAATATTATTTCCAAATACAGCAAACTTACCAAAAAGAAAAAAACACAAAAGTTTTGGAATAGCATCAGCAAACTACTATAGCCAGGACAATCCAGCACACCTAACCCACAAGGCACTAACCCTGAGAATCCCACTTATACTGCTAATGCCTTTAATTCTTTCTTCACACAAGCCATCCCAACACTTGCTAGTCAGCTTTCTCCAGATACCTCAAAACTGCCTACAACTATGACAAACCCACCTCCACCTTTTCGGTTACAACCAGTTTCTACTTCCTTTTTCTGCTCCCTTCTCCAAAAACTAAAACCTATCACCCCCTCAGCTGACCATCTCCCAGCAGAATACCTTCAAAAAGGGGCTAAAGCATTAGCCTATCCCATCTCCATTGTTGCTAACCGTACCACAAATAAAGGTACCATCCCATCTATCTGGAAAATTTCTCATATCATCCCACTACATAAAGGTTGGAACTCTTATGACTTTTCTAACTACCATCCTATAGCTCTACTATCTCCCCTAGCAAGAATAATGGAGAAATGCATCCATAAGCAACTACTTAACCACCTATTCCAAAATAACTTACTTGCCAACTGTCAACATGGTTGCAGACCTTTCCTTAGTACCACCACTGCCCTCCTATCCTTCACAGACTGCATTAACAAAAACCAGAACAACAATACTCTTTCCTCTGCAGTCTTTATTGATTTACCTAAAGCTTTTGATATGGTCAGTCACCAGCTCCTCATAAATATACTGAAATCTCTTTCACTTGAACCCCTAGCAATAAATTGGTTCAAATCTTAGTTAGACAATAGACAGCAGACTGTGCTATGGGGCAATAAACAATCTAACCACCTTCCCATTTCCCTTGGTGTTCCTCAGGGCTCTATATTAGGCCCACTCCTATTTTTCATCTTTATCAATGACCTTCACTCTTCAATTCCTCATACCATCTGCATTCAATACGCAGACAACTCTACAATAATCTTTTCAGCCACTTCTCCAACTGAACTACAGTCTCTTACCCAAAATGCATTCAATACTGTAGAACAATGGTTTTTAAACTGCTGCCTCCTCCTAAACCCCCCAAAAACGAAACTTTTACTGTTCACGCCAACCCAAACGTCCACCCTAATAAATTTCTCTCTCACATCTAATAATGGCACTCTCATATCTCCTGAACCTACCACCAAACTTCTAGGTATAACAATAGATAGCAACCTTAACTTCGATATTCATATAAACAGCACAGTTAAAACAATCAAGAAAAAATTAGGATCCCTCTATAGAATCAAACTCTTTCTTACTCCAGTAGCCAGGACCGCTATAGCCAGAACTCACATAATCTCCACTCTCCTCTATGCTTCACCTATCTATACTAACCTTACTAAGAACAACCTAAATAAACTGGCAATCTCCTACAATAATATTGCCAGATTTGCTACTGCCTCTCTTTTTAGAACACATCACTGTCTTAATCTAAAGCAACTCGGATGGCTTAAATTTCCAAACCAAGTTCTTTTTCACCAGTTTACTATAGACCTTTACCAACCCACCAACACTCCAATACTCACTAGCATTATTACCCTTACAACAATCTTAAGAATTTACTCTCCTCAAACAAAATACTTATCAATACTTGCAAAACCAACAACTTGGCAGGAGACTCCCTCTTCTCTAATGCTGTTGGAAAGCACTGGAATCTTTTACCCACTGAACTCATCTCTCTGTCTTCATTAACTCTTTTTAAACAGAAGCTAAAACTATTCCTACATACCAACTGGTTATGCCCCTGTACTAACCCTGACTTACTTTTCTCCCTTACACTAATGCGTTCCCCTCACCTTTATAGACTTACCCTTAAGAAACCAAAGACTATGTCATGACAACTAAAATATATGCATATATGTATATAGTAACATCTCTTGTATATTTACCTATTTACTATTTGAGTTAAGTTTATGATGAGTACTGTACTTTATATTACCAACAGATGTTTAAGTTTGACTGCTGCAACCTTTTATACTGTTTATTGTATCTGTCTTGGAGCTTATCTCCCCATTCCTTTTTGTATCTATCTTGGAGCTTTTCTCCCCGGGCCTCTACTGAAAATGGACATGTACCCAGTTAGACTAGCCCAGTCAACAAATGTAAAATAAAATAAAATAAAAAATAATGTTCTGCCTCTCCCCTCTCCTAGAGTTCCTTTTTTCTTCCTTTCACCACTCTTACAGTTCCTATGTTCTGTCAAATGCCACTTTTACTGTTCCTGTGTTCTGCATCTCACTACTTCTAGTGTTTCTATGATCTATCTCTCACCACTCCTACTGTTCCTTTGTCCTGTCACTCATCACTCCTAGTGTTCCTATTTTCTGCCTCTCACCACTTCTAATCCTATTATGTTCCGTCTCTCACCACTCCTACAATTTATGTGATCTGTCAATCAAAACTCCTACTGTTCCTATATTCTGCCTATTCTCACTCCTACTGTTCCTATATTCTGTCTCTCACGACTCCTACAGTTCATATGTTCTGTCAGTTACGACTCCTACTGTTCCTGTGTTCTACCTCTTACCACTCCTACTTTTCATATATTCTACCTCTCACCACTCCTACAGTTCATATGTTCTGTCAGTTACGACTCCTATGTTCTGTCAGTCACCACTCTTACTGTTTCTATGTTCTGTCTCTCACCACTCTTACTGTTCCTATGTACTGCCTCTCACCACTCATACAATTCCTATGTTCTCTCTATTACCACTCCTACTGTTCCTATGTTCTATGTCTCTTCAGTCCTACTGTGCCTATGTTCTGTGTCTCAGCACTCCTACTGTTCCTATATTCTGCAAACCACCACTCCTTCTGTTCCTGTGTTCTGTCTCTCACCAATCCCACTGTTCCTATGTTCTGTCTGTCAACACTCCTACTGTTCCTATGTTATGCCACTCACCACTCCTACTGTTTCTGTGTTATGTCTCTTTCCACTCTTAATGTTCCGATGTTCTGTCGGTCAACACTCCTACTGTTCCTATGTTCTGGCTCTCACCACTACTACAGTTCTTATGTTCTGTCAATTACCACTCCTACTGTTCCTATTTTTTCTCAGTTACAACTCCTAAAAAATAATGTTCTGCCTCTCCCCTCTCCTAGAGTTCCTTTTTTCTTCCTTTCACCACTCTTACAGTTCCTATGTTCTGTCAAATGCCACTTTTACTGTTCCTGTGTTCTGCATCTCACTACTTCTAGTGTTTCTATGATCTATCTCTCACCACTCCTACTGTTCCTTTGTCCTGTCACTCATCACTCCTAGTGGTGAGAGACGGAACATAATAGGATTAGAAGTGGTGAGAGGCAGAAAATAGGAACACTAGGAGTGATGAGTGACAGGACAAAGGAACAGTAGGAGTGGTGAGAGATAGATCATAGAAACACTAGAAGTAGTGAGATGCAGAACACAGGAACAGTAAAAGTGGCATTTGACAGAACATAGGAACTGTAAGAGTGGTGAAAGGAAGAAAAAAGGAACTCTAGGAGAGGGGAGAGGCAGAACATTATTTTTTAGGAGTTGTAACTGAGAAAAAATAGAAAATAGGTTCTCTCAATTACCACTCCTGCTGTTCCTTTGCTATGTCTCTCACCACTCCTATTGTTTCTATGTTCTGCCAATCACCACTCCTACTGTTCCTATGTTCTGCCAAATACCACTATTACTGTTCCTATGTTCTACCTCTCACCATTACTACTGTTCCTATGTTCTGTTAACCACCACTCTTATTGTTCCTATTTTCTGTCTCTTACCACTCCTACTGTTCCTATGTTCTCTCAATTACCAATCTTACTATTCCTATGTTCTCCCTCTCTCCACTCCTACTTTTCCTTTTTTCTGTCAGTCACCACTCTTACTGTTCTATTGCTTTGTCTCTCACAACTCCTAATGTTTATATCTTCTGCTTCTCACCACTCCTACTGTTCCTATTTTCTGCCTCTCCTACTTTTCTTATGTTCTGTCTCTCACCACTCCTACTGTCCTTTATGTTCTTCTCTAACTACTCCTACTGTTCCCATGTTCTGTCTCTCACCACTCCTACGGTTCCTATGTTCTGTCATTCACAACTCATACTATTTCTATGTTCTGTCTCTCACCATTCCTACAGTTCCTTTCTACTGCCTCTAACCTCTCCTACAGTTCCTTTGTTTGCTCAGTTAACACTCCTACTGTTCCTATGTTCTGCCATTCACTACTCCTACTGTTCCTATGTTCTGCCAATCACCTCTCCTACTGTTGATATGTTCTGCCAGTCACCACTCTTACTGTTCCAATGTTCTACTCTCACCATTCCTACTGTTCCTATGTTCTGTCAATCACTACTTTTACTGTTCCTATGTTCTGTCTCTCACTACTCCTACAGTTCCTATGTTCTGCCTCTCACTAATACTACTGTTCCTATGTTCTGTTAATCAACACTCTTACTGTTCCTGTTTTCTGTCTCTTACCATTCCTACTGTTCCTATGTTCTCTCAATTAACTCTCCTACTATTCCTATGTTCTCCCTCTTTCCACTCCTGCTATTCCTATGTTCTGTCTCTCGCCACTCCTACTGTTACTTTTTTCTGTCTCTCACCACTCCTACTGTTACTTTTTTCTGTCTCTCACCACTCTTACTGTTACTTTTTTCTGTCAGTCACCACTCCTACTGTTACTTTTTTCTGTTAGTCAGCACTCCTACTATTTCAATGCTCTGCCTCTCACAACTCCTACTATTCATAAGTTCTGCCTCTCAAAACTCCTAATGTTCATATGTTCTGTCTCTCACCACTCCTACAGTTCATATGTTCTGTCTCTCACCCCTCCTACTATTTCTGTGGTCTGCCTCTCACCACTCCTACTTTTCTTATGTTCTGCCTCTCACCACTCCGACTGTTCTTATGTTCTGCCTCTCACCACTCCGACTGTTCTTATGTTTTGTCTCTCACCACTCTTACTTTTTCCATTTTCTGTGAAGTACCACTCCTACTTTTCCTGTATTCTGTCTCTCACCACTCCTACTATTCCAATGTTCTACTCTTACCACTCCTACTGTTCCTATGTTCTGTCAATCACTACTCTTACTGTTCCTATGTTCTGTCTCTACCCACTCCTACTGTTCCTATGATCTTCCTCTCACCACTCCTACCATTCCTATGTTTTCTCAATTACCACTCTTACTGTTCCTATTTTCCACATCTCTCCACTCCTACAGTGCCTATGTTCTGTTTCTCACTACTCCTACTGTTCCTATCTTCTGTCTCTCAGCACTCTTACTCTTCCTATGTTCTGCCTCTCACCACTCCTACTGTTCCTGTGTTCTGTATCTATCCACCCCTATTGTTCCTATGTTCTCTGTCAACAACCCTCCTACTGTTCCTGTGTTCTGCTTCTCACCACTTCTACTGTTCCTATGTTCTGCCTCACACCACTACTACTGTTCCTATGTTCTGCCTCACACCACTACTACTGTTCCTATGTTCTGCCTCACACCACTACTACTGTTCCTATGTTCTGTCTCTCACCACTCTTACTCTTCCTGTTTTCTGTCTCTCAACACTCCTCCAGTTCCTATGTTTTGCCTCTCACCACTACTACTGTTCCTATATTCTGTCTATGATCACTCCTACTATTCCTATCATCTACCTCTCTACTCTTCTGTTTCTATGTTCATTCCCTCACCATCCCTTCTGTTCCTATATTCTGCCAATCACCACTCCTGTTGTTCCTATGTTCTGTCACTCATCACTCCTACAGTTCCTATGTTGTGTCTGTTGCCATTCTTACCATTCCTATATTCTACCTCTCTACTCTTATTGTTTCTATGTTATGTCTCTCAACATTCCTACCGTTCTTATGTTCTGCCAATCATCACTTCTATTGTTCCTATGTTCTGTCACTCATCACTCCTACAGTTCCTATGTTCTGTCTCTCACCCCTCCTACTGTTCCTATGTTCTGCCTCGCACCTCTACTGCAGTTCAAATGTTCTCTCAATTCCCACTCCTACTGTTCCTCTGTTCTTTCTCTCACCACTCCTATAGTTCCTATGTTCTGTCTCTCACCACTTTTACTGTTCCAGTGTTTTGTCTCGCACCATTCCTGCTGTTCATATGTTCTGCCTCTCACCACTCCTACAGTTCTTAAGTTCTCTCAGTTAACACCCCTACTGTTCCTATGTTCTGTCTCTCACCACTCTTACTGTTCTTGTGTTGTGTCTATCAATACTCCTCCATTTCCCGTGTTTTGCCTCTCACCACTACTACAGTTCCTATGTTGTGTCTGTTGCCATTCTTACCATTCCTATATTCTACCTCTCTACTCTTATTGTTTCTATGTTCTGTCACTCAACATTCCTACCATTCCTATGTTCTGTTTCTCACCCCTCCTACTGTTCCTATGTTCTATCTGTCAACACTCTACCTGTTTCTATGTTATGCCTCACACCACTACTACAGTTCAAATGTTCTCTCAATTCCCACTCCTACTGTTCCTATATCCTACCTCTCACCACTCCTGCTGTTCCTATGTTCTGTCTCTTACCACTCCTACTGTTCCTATGTTCTGTCTATCAAAACTCCTACTGTTCCTATGTTCTGTCATTCACCACTCCTGCTGTTCTTATGTTCTGACTCTCAGCTCTCCTACTGTTCATGTGTTCTTCCTCTCACCACTCCAACTGTCCTTTGTTCTGTCAAGCACCACTCCTACTCTTCCTATGTTGTGCTTCTCACCACTCCTACTGTTCATATGTTCTGTCTCTCCTCACTCTATAGTACCTATGTTCTGTCTCTTCCCATTCCTACTCTTCCTATATTCTGCCTCTCACCACTCCTATAATTCCTATGTTCTCTCAATTACCAGTCCTACTGTTCTTATGTTCTACCTCTCACCACTCCTACTGTTCATATGTTCTGTCAATCACCACTCATGCTGTTTCTTTGTTCTGTCTCTCACCACTCTTACTTTTCCTATGTTCTCTCAATTTTCACACCTACTGTTCCTATATTCTCCGTCTCTCCACTCCTATTGTTCCTATTTTCTGTCTCTCACCATTCCTATTGTTCCTTTGTTCTGCCAGTCACCACTCCTAATCTTTCTATGTTTTGCATCTCAGCACTCCTATTATTCCTATGTTCTGTCTCACTACTCTTACTATTCCTATGTTCTGTCTCTCACCACTCCTACTTTTCCTATGTTCTGTCAGTCACCACTCTTAGTGTTTCCATGTTCTGCAAATCACCACTCTTACTGTTCCTATGTTCTGTCTCTCACCACTCCTACTTTTTTCTATGTTCTGTCTCTCACCACTCCTTCACTTGTCACACTCATTGCTTTTCTTGTTCCTCAATACTACCTACTTTGCAGCCTGATTATCCTTTTCATGATATTTCCCTTTACTCTTTCTGCCATTTTGAATTGCACCTCAGACTACTACAAGCTGAGCTATACAAATAGTGCCTTAATAGATTACAACTTATCAAACATTAACATGTATATTGTCATGTATATAATTTATACCGTTTTAGTCTCTTATTTTTATACAGATAATTCTAATGGCAGCATTTTAAGCAACTCTGTTCTAGTATAAGATATTGTACAGATCTTCAGTTATATTTACTAGCTGTATTATTTGTGAAGTTTCATATTGTTCTGTTTAATATTTGTGTAATAACCTTTTATTTAGAGCTGTTCTCTCCAGGACTACACTCACAAAGGTAATATTTTACCAAGATGGAGTTGGTGTGTAAACAGAAGCTAAATAAAAATAAATAAGTAAAGTAAATGTAGTTCAAAAGGGACTGCAGTTGCTTTGGACTGGAGGTTGGTATGTGTGTGTGTGTGGGGGGGGGGCTCGATGAAAAGAATTAGCCCAGACCTAAAAAGAGGAACAAGGCTAATAACCATTTAGTTGAAAAAGAGTCATACACACAATACAATCTAGCCAGAAATTATCCCAAGAAAGTTGGACAAAAAATGGAATATAGACTTATTAAAAGAAGCAAAAATTAAAATTTGAGAGAAAGAACATTTATAGAGCATGCATTCCCCACATGTGAGGTTTGACCTTATGAAGATGGAGTGATACAAGGTGACAGTCCATGAAATGTAACTAATGAGAAATGAGAATAGGGTGATATTGCTATAATAAATAGAGGGTACATGTGGAAAACAGGTGATATATGAGATGAATGATGTTGGAAAATGCTTCTCTTGGTTGTTCAGCATGGGAAAGACTGAAGGACACTCAAGTTAGCAATTCATTTGACTGACGTCACTGTGAACTGAGATAAGTGGAAAAGACAAGTTGGGGAAAAAGAACATAATAAGAGAAAGAATCATAGAAAGGGAATTAGAATGATGTTTAATGGGACTGACATTCATAGGATATGGATTAGATATTTAGTTGTTCAAGTGCTTATTATTTCAGTAAGACATAATACAGCAAATCTATATAAAGGAGAAGTATCTGTGTAATGGAAATTCCAGCATACTTCGAGGTTATGCAATTCAAAGTTTGTTACATTAAACAAGGGGGTCACTTCATGCATGGGCGGTATGGAGGCATGCCTCCATATAAAATATCTGTTTTTTTTTTTTGTTTGTTTTTTTTTTAAGGTTGTTCAGTAGCTTTGTTTTGTTTATTGTATCTCAGTGTCTCAGTGAAAAGGGACATTGTAAAATATACTACAACTAACTCAGTATTCTTTCAAAGAGATGAAAACAAACAAGCAGACCAGGTTGTTGGTTGGCTAAGGCTAGCAGGATGAGGTTAATTAGAATGTAGAACTGCGTTTCAAAAATGCATATCTCAGATTGTGACCTGGTAAAACTCTTCTTCTCAGAAAGTGCAATAAAGAAAGCCAAAAAGGGGTAAATATAAGATGAAAGCAAATATAATTTGGAGGAAAGAAAGAAAAAAGGAGATAAAGAAAGAGCTACAAATAATAATAAGGCAGGATATTGGAGATAATTGGAGAGACATGGAAATCACATAGTAAGATATGGTATGATATAAAGGTCACAGTGAAATGCCGGCTACTCCAGGAGGTGGGGGAGGGGGATGGAAAAAAACACAGAGCACAGTCAGAGAAACGTGAAAGACAAATATGATGCATATAGTATGGACTGGATATCTTAAATTGGATAAGGAGAGGACTTTCTCCATGAAGAGCTATGTTTAGTTATTACTTAATCATAATCCAAAACTTACATAGAATATATGGAAATGGGCAGTCAAGGTGGGCCAAGTAGTTCTTATCTGATGTTGAAGGAATGGAGCTGTCAAAAAAAGCAGATTGCATCAGAGGAGCAGAGGATGAAATGTCGTTTGGAAGGAATGGGACTGTTATTGGTACAGATGTTTAAAGAATTACTCAGCAGGAATGAATGTTTTTGAGGTCAGAGAGAAATGATGACAGCATACTTGACCTGAAGACTAAAAGACAGATGAGAAAGAATTCATCTGTTTGCTACAGACAAAAGACAGGGTGACACCAAGGCATTTGCCATTTTAACACAGATGATTACAGCTATGAGCTCCCAATAAGCTTCATCTGTAATTCTGGGATTGACTATCTCTGTTTTGTTTACCTTCTATGTCAACTTGAGTAAGTTATTTAACCAGACAGCATTCCCAGATCACCCCTAAACGGGAGCTCGTGAGTCTAGTGTGTGCATCCAGTTAAAACATAAGAAAAATATAATTACAATGGAGAGGAAAAAAAAAACAGAAAAAACACTGTTTTGCAAAAAAATATATAGACTTAACACTGGAAAATATTTGAGAAGGAGACTGAAATCGAAGTAGGTGGCAATAATTTGGAATATAAGAATGACTGAGGAACAGAACAACAGAAGAATTCAAGAAAACAATAAAGTAACTGAGAATGGGAAATGTTATAGGACTAAATTATTATCCCACTGAGCTATATAAAATGTGAAAAGGGCAAGCAATAATTAGTTAGGATATATCATACATATGAATAAGATATGATGGCTCCCCAGAAGAAAAATGAGTACACACCCTTAGCACTATGTATGTGTGTGTGTATGTCTATGTATATATATGGTGCTGCGGTAGCGTTGTCGCCTCACAGTAAGACGTCTGGTTCGATTCTCACTTAGAGCGTCTTCTGAGTGGAGGCATATGTGAATGGGCATGCCTTCATTGAAGGTTGTACATCAGGGCTGGCAACTCGGCACTTAAAAAATCCACTGCCAATCATTAGCAGACCAGAGTTCTGCTGTGGCGACCCCTAACTGTGAAAAGCCGAAAGACTCAACTCTATATATATATATGTATATATATATATATATATATATATATATATATATACACACACACACACACACACACATATATATATATATATATATATATATATATATATATATATATATGTTTACCATTGAAATGTCGCCGTGCAATTACTCAGCTATGAAGTATTCAAACAACAGATGTTTGAATACTTCATATGTGTGCAGGTTACATGAGCGAACGTCATTTTTGCGAATGGACTGTGCATTCACAAATATAACGTTTGCTCATGTAAATGGATAGCGGTACTGTGCGGTTAGGGAAATACATCCCTTTCCTCACTGTAGTGCGATCTCGGAGTTGGAATATTAAGTTAGGGTGTGTGTGGGGGATGCAGGGGGACTTGCCCCCCTGCATAAACAGGATGTTAGGTTAGCTAGTTAGGGAGTTACAGGAAGGATGGGATTGCTGTTAAGTGCTGAAAATGTCATGATCGACATTTTGGGCATTAACAGCTATTTTGCCACATTAGGGACTTTCGGTAATGTGTACTTTTGGCGAAACACCACCTATAAGTACACTTTTTTTAAATTTTGCAATTATGATAGTAAACCATATATATATATATATATATATATATATATATATATATATATATCTACACACACACACATTTACATATATATATATATTTATATATATATATATATATATATATATATATATATATATATATATATATATATAAGATATAGATATATAGATATAAAATGACCCATTAAAGAGGTGAAGATGCTTGAAGGATTTAGGCTATGATATTGCTTATAATACAGTAAGGAAAGTGGTAATAAAAAAGGGGAAATAAAGGAGGTAGTCAACAGAACAGGTGGAGATTAATGCTAAATATCAAAGACTGACAATTAGCAAGATGAAATTGGAATGAATCTGATTACCAGGAGATGAAAAGTAAAGTGGTGGTAATGTTAGGGGAGTAGTGGGACAAAGAAATGTCTCATAAATGGAAGAATTACAATAATAAAAATGATTATTTTTCTTAGGATAGATTATTTTCTAAGATACAGCCCATTCCATAGGATGAGAAGGCTAGAATGGTGTTAGATATGCTGAGGCAATGGAATAGATTTATTTGGAAGAATAGACATGATAGAATAAGAAGAAGTAGGATCAGAAAACAAGAGAGAGGTAAGCCTGTGATTAACCTGTTTTTTTTTTAAATGCATACAACATAACTGACAGTTGAAGGGCAGGAAGGATGAAATACAGATGTGGATGATATCAGGCAATGATACTTAGATAAAGTGAAAAATCATGAAAGAGGAATGCTGTCGACAAGGCTAAAAAGGTGATTCTTTATTTAATTTATTTATTTTATTTACATTTGTTGACCGGGAGAGTCTGACTGAACACAGGTCCGTTTTCAGCGGAGGCCCGGGGAGAAAAGCTCCACATTAAGTATTATTTGCATTATACAATTAAAAAAATATAGCATTTAAATATAGACATTAGTCAAGTTAAGGACGCAAGACAAGAAGAAAACAGATGTAAAACAGCTGCAGAGCACAGTACAATTTTAAAATATGGTGACATATACTAAACATGGTTAAAATGTAGATGAGATTCATCAGTGAACAATTGATACAAACTGTTTTTGAAGTACATAACAGCCATTAGCAGTTGTTGCTACAAGAAGTTAGTATTATGTGGTAGGTAGCTGGGAACATGAGTAGCCAAGCTTGCTAAGAGTAGGTTGTTGATAGGGAGCCGAGAGAGGTAATGGGTGGGGGGAGTGGATAGTATTAGAGGGGGGGTTGCAAGGGCATATCTGGCAAGTTTTGAAGTGTGATTATAGTAAGGATTTAAAGTGGGTGCAAGAAGTTACAGAGGTAATTGAGGATGCGAGGGAGTTCCAGAGTTTGGCTATAGTGCAGGAGAACAATGCTTCTCCAGCAGAGTTAATGGCTCTTGTGACTTGCAGGAGGTTTTCGTCGCTGGATTTTAGTGGTCTCATGGTTATGTAGGGTTGGAGTAGATTTTGGAGGGATGGGACTTTTAGTTGTTGGTTTATTAGTTTGTGGGCGAGTGTGAGTTGGTACCATTGAAGGAGGTGGGGGAGCTCTAGCCAGCCCAGTTCTGCTAGTGAGAGACAGTGGTGAGTATGGTAGGAAGCCCCTGTGGTGAATTTGGCGATTTTGTTGTAGCAGGTTTTGAGCTTATTTAGATTGCATTGTCTAAGGTTAGTAAATATTGGAAAGGCACAGAGTAGGGTAGAGATAAGATGAGAATTTGCTACCGAAATTTTAGCTGCTTTGGTAAGTAGTTGCTGATTTCTATATAATGCTCCTAGTTTTTTGTGCACTTTTTTAATGGTCATGGAAATGTGAATGTCAAAGTTTAGTTTATTGTCTATTTCTACTCCTAGTAATTTGGTGTGTTCTGTAGGATGAATGGTGGTGTTGTCTTTTGCTGTGATGTTAAAGTGAGAGCTGTCTAGGGTACGTTTGGTGGGCTGGTAGATTAGTAATTTTGTTTTATTTGGGTTGAGTATTAGTTGCACCAGTAAGATAGTGTGGTAAAACTGCAACGATGAAAGAAAGTCCAACACTAAAATATATCCAAAGAATGCAGCCGCACAAAGCTATAATACAGCCTGTGATTTATTAACTCCAAACAGAAACGGGCTAGTACAAACAAATATAACAATATAACGGATTAAGCGCGTTCTTCCACCTAAAATGTGGACTTCATCAGAATCAACGAAACAAATCTCTTGAGCTAATTTATCTGTTTTATGGCGCCAGAAAATTCAGACTCATTTAAAAATTTAAAGAAACATATACCAACTCTATACATAAATAACAACACTATTAATAATGAAAATAAGGAATAAAATAACAAAACTAAATACTACTAGATTTTATATACTTATCAACTATAACTTGTAAGACCAATTGCTATCTCTCATATATCGCCTGATGGCAGGCAAAACATATTCTTCAGCAGCTCATCAAGGACATAACACGCATAGCACTGCCCAGCACAGCTCCAGTCCTAGAGCTGCAGGGAACTTGAATATGGACAATAATAGAAAGCAACAGGGTAAATCAATTAATTTGGACAATTTTCTTTCTGTAGATGTTTGTTTTGATAAAGAACGTTTACATGTTGATATTAATGAAGGACAGGATGAAATGTATACTGGCACTTTACGTGATTTAATCTATGCATTAGGTAAGCAGCTTAATATTATTAGGGGAATTGAAATTGATAATGCTTATCTGAATAAGTGTTTAATACTTAAAATAGTCCCCAAAGGACTTAGATTTTTTAAGGAGCCTATGGGGATTGTATTAAATGATGACACATGTAAAGAATTTGAAGCTTTATTTAATAAGTTTGGGTTTGAATTTATTAAGCTTTTGATTAAGAAAAATGACGAAAAATTGTGCAAAGCTATTGATAAAGTTGAAAAACTTAATAAGTTAATTGTGGATGTTTGACCAATGGGAACGGCTATATTTCAAACAGTTTACAGAAGTAGATTGTAAAGCAAATAGTATAGTGTTAAAAAAGCACAAGAAGATAGAAAGGGATATAGTAGAGTATGGAAATAACTTAGCCTACCCATGGAAAAAAGCAGTTCGGAGAAATGTAGATAGAAATGATAGATTAAGTTTTGACAATAATTTGGATAATTATTATATCCCTGGGGATAATCAAAATTTTTATGGGGAGAGAAACCAAAGAGTAAAGACAAATTGGAAAAGAAACTGGAAATGGGGAAACCAGAGACAAGGAAGGGGACAAACATACCCGTACAATCAGAAATGGAGGGGTTAGAGATAAATAAGAGTAACGAGGATGTAATTACATCTAGTATATTGTCAGGAGCTGAACAATTATTTATGGGACGTGAGACACTAGAATTCACTAGGCTGCATGAAGAGCAGCATATACTGGATGCATTACAAGAAACCAATTATAGTCTTCCACTATCTTTGGCTGCTTCTAAAGATATTATTGTTAGCAAGCATGATTTTAATATTTTTAATTATACTGAAATAGAGATTAGTGATGAATTTTTTACTCTCTTTTCGAAAGGGATGAAGTTTGTCCCTATGAGAAGTTTTCGGACAGTAGATTGTATAGTTGAAATTAAGAAATATTTGAGAAAATCGAATCTTGCTATTTTATTTAAGAATAAAAATGTTAAAGGCGAAAAAGTTAGATTAAAGAAGCCTAGTACATTTATTCCCCCCACACATCCTAATATAGCTTTGTATGAAAAATTGGTGACCAAGGAAATATATCTTTTAAAGAATGAAATTTCTAATGGAAGAATAAGAAAAAATTTGAATAAGGGAGAACAAGCTTTAATACAAAGGCTTACTAATGATAAATCTATCAGAATTATGAAGCCTGATAAAGGGGATGGGGTTGTCCTATATGATCAGGATATGTATAAGAATAAGATATTTAATATTCTGGTGGATTCCGGTAAATATATCTCAGTTTCTATGAATGAAATTAATATAGGTTATAAAAAGATAGATTTATTTATAGAAGAGTTATTATTAGATGGAAGAATCAATTTAGAATTGTATAATTTTTTAACTGTCGAACATCCTAAGCTAGCCACTATAGTTGGTGTTCCAAAGGTGCACAAAAATATACAGGATCCCCCTTTTTGCCCTATAATATCGGGAAGTTATTCTAAGACTTTTCCATTGGGGGTGACAATTGATACGTGGTTAAAACACATTTATAACAAGATTCCTCATCTTACAAAGGACTATTGGAATTTTTTAAGTAATTTGTCCCCCCAAATATGGAAGGAAGGGCTTATTTTTATAACTGTTGATGTTGTTGATTTATTTTCAAGTATTCCCAAAGCAGAAGGGCTGGATAGTTTTCTTAATAGCATTAAATGTTATTCAGAATTGGATTGGGAACATGCAAGCCTTATTATAGAATTTATGTCTGTTATACTAGAACATAATTATATATATTATGAGGGGGAATATTACAAGCAGATACAGGGAGTAGCTATGGGTGCTGCATGTGCCCCTATATATGCGAACATGGTTATGCTAGACTGGGAAATAGAAAAATTGTTTAAGAGCAAATATTATAGATACATCAGGTATTATACACGATATTTGGATGATTTATTTATATTATGGGATGGACCTGATGCTATTATAGAGGAGTTTTTAACCTATTTGAATACATCCAGTTCATTTTTGAAGTTTACATACAAATCCAGTCGAGTAGGAATTGCATATTTAGATACTTTCATCACTATGAATAATGATGGTTTTAAATCTCATATTTATAGGAAGGAAACTTTCTCTAACAACTATTTAGACTACAGTAGTAACCATCCATATAAAACAAAGAAAAGCATTTTTAAGGGACAATGCATCCGAGTGGTTAGAATGACTTCAACATATGAGGATATGATTGAAGAAATAGAGAATATTGACAGTATGTTTAGATTTAAAGGATACCCCGAAAAATTACTGGATGAAGTAAAGAAATATGTTATTGGAGAATGGGGTAATAGATTCTCCCGTTTTGGGTAAACCTCTATTAAATTCAACTAAAAATCCACAGGACATGGATTATAGAAGAGCTTGTATCTTAGAGTATACCCCCAGGCAAAGTCCATTAAACACATTCTTAATAAATATTGGAATGTTCTTAGTGTTGACCATGCTTTAGAAGAAATTGTTGGTAAAGCAGCCATTTTTGTCTATAAAATGGGAATTAATATGAAGACTATCTTTGAAAGACATAAAAGGGTGGAATGTATGAACATTCAATATATAGGAACATGCAAATGTGGAAGTTACAGCTATTGCCATGCAATATTAGAAACAGAAACAATTAAATTAGAGAATATTAATAGGACTAGTATTCAAATTAGTCGAGGGAATTCTAATACCCATCATATAATATATATTGCAGTATGTATTGGCTGTAATAGTTTCTATATTGGAAAAACAGAAAGGATGTTTAAGAAAAGAATCTAGGACCACCTCTATGCTATAAAGAAAAAAGATAGTACAGATGCATTGTATAGGCATGTGGCTGACAAGGATAACAGCCACAAATTTAAATTTGCCATATTAGAACAAGTTAAAGTGGATAATAGAGGTGGTAATATCAAAGCTATTTTATTGGAGAAGGAAGTTAGATGGCAAATATTTACAGATGCTGCTACTCCGCCTGGCTTAAAGGAATATATTAATATTAAGCCTTTATTATTATAAAACTATAGTGGCTTGAATGGAATGACATACAATATATTGATACAATTGAATTTTTAGGGTTATTATTATATTTACATATTTATATACACATGTATTTATGAATTTATTATGTATAGATATATATTATGGCAAGAGATGTAATAGGATGTAGGCCTTTATGTTTTAATTATTTTTATTTTTTTAACATTTTAATATGTTAGCATTAATATATTAATGAAAATATGTATGGACTAGTTTTTTTGCATTCCCTTAGATAGTAATTAGTTCCCCTATGAATACAATTATGATCATAGACAGTTTTTATAATAATTTTATAACAATTGTATAATATATTACAACAGTTTTTATAATAATTTTATAATATCTTACAACTGCTGGTATACATTAATATTTATTATGATTTAGTATTAAACATGTCATTATGATATATGAGAGATAGCAATTGGTCTTACAAGTTATAGTTGATAAGTATATAAATTCTAGTAGTATTTAGTTTTGTTATTTTATTCCTTATTTTCATTATTAATAGTGTTGTTATTTATGTATAGAGTTGGTATATGTTTCTTTAAATTTTTAAATGAGTCTGAATTTTTTGGTGCCATAAAACAGATAAATTAGCTCAAGAGATTTGTTTTGTTGATTCTGATGAAGTCCACATTTTAGGTGGAAGAAAGCGCTTAATCCGTTATATTGTTATATTTGTTTGTACTCGCCCGTTTCTGTTTGGAGTTAATAAATCACAGGCTGTATTATAGCTTTGTGCGGCTGCATTCTTTGGATATATTTTAGTGTTGGACTTTCTTTCATCGTTTGAGTATTAGTTGGGCATCGGATAACCAAGTTTCAATAGAAGAAAATGCATCCTGTGTGACTTTTTGCAGTTCTGGTAGGGAGTGGGCTGTGCAGATGATGGTTGAGTCATCTGCGTATTGTATGAGTGTGCCATGTGTTGTGGCTGAGGCTAGATTACTGGTGAAAATAGAGGAGTAGAGGTCCCAGGATGGACCCTAGGGGAACTACAATGGAGACTGGTAGTTGGGGGGGATAGGTTGTCCTGCCAAACAACTGCTTGTTGGCGGTCAGATAGGTAACACTGAAACCAGTTGTTGACTGGTTGAGACAAGGATAGGTTATTGAGAAAAGAGATGAGATGTTTGTGTGGGACCATGTCAAAAGCTTTAGAGAGGTCTAGGAAGGTAGCTGAGGGGAGATAACCTGCATTTTTATTTTGTAGGATAGTGTTAGAGAAAGAGAGGGTGTCAGGCCCCGGATAGTTTGCTTAAGTTGATACTAGGAAGGAGCGAGCTTAATTGGCAACTCAGATTGGACGCATGTATGGAACCTGGACTAAATGAAGCTTGTTTGATTGCTTGTATATTAAAGTTAAGGAACTTGTATAGATAATTTAAAATATTAAACTAGAAGAACTTTACAACTTTACTCCCCCCCCCCTTTTTTATAACCATAGTACTAGTTTACTTCCGAGGGGTGGATTGGGGTGTTCAGGGTTGTTTGTGTTGAGTTAAAAGTCTTTGTATAAGAAAACATAGGAGAATATTGGGGGAAGGAGTTTGACTGGTCTGATAAGTAGTATACAACAGCTTAAAACATAAGGGTACTATGTGAAGTGTCAGTTAACCAAGTTAATAGCTTAAGGGTATAAGGTTTGAAGTATACAACAGGCCAGTTTAAAGGGGCTGGACAAAGTGAGTATTTAGGTACTAACCACCTTCTTTGAAGAGAATACTTAATATTCACTCTCAACGAACTGGTAGTAGTTTTGCTTTAAACCGAGTTTGCATTTACCAGAGAAAATAGGCTGTCAGCTTGATTGGTTAACCTAAAGGAGGAAGTATTTAAGCTGATTTGATGTTGTACGTAGATTGTCTGAAGAAGTTCGGGTAAAACCCGAACGAAAAGCGCTTAACGTACTTGGGTTTCTTTTACGTACTTGTGTCTCTTTTTTTTGTTTGTTTTAATACTGTTTTAACATTGACTCAGTGAATAGTGTGTTCATTCTCATTTATTAAACAAGTGGAAGCTTACTACCCTTGGTCCGTTGGTTGTTGACTGTTTTTCTTGGTTTGTTGCTACCCATTGGTGTTTGCAGTTGTGGTGCTATGGTTAGGTCGGAAACCGTGTTGTGTGTTGGAGAGGAGGTTATTAGCAAGGAAGTGATCTGAGACTTGAGAATTAATGTATCTCTCTAGTATTTTGGAGAGTGGTGAGAGAGTAGCTATGGGGCAGTAATTGGTTAGATCTGTGGGGGGGGCCTCCTTTGTGTAGAGTTTTAACATTGACTCAGTGAATAGTGTGTTCATTCTCATTTATTAAACGAGTGGAAGCTTACTACCCTTGGTCCGTTGGTTGTTGACTGTTTTTCTTGGTTTGTTGCTACCCATTGGTGTTTGCAGTTGTGGTGCTATGGTTAGGTCGGAAACCGTGTTGTGTGTTGGAGAGGAGGTTATTAGCAAGGAAGTGATCTAAGACTTGAGAATTAATGTATCTCTCTAGTATTTTGGGGAGTGGTGAGAGAGTAGCTATGGGGCAGTAATTGGTTAGATCTGTGGGGGGGGGCTCCTTTGTGTAGGGTAATTATGTGTGAGACTTTACATAGTGTAGGAACATAACTTTCTGACAGAGATCTGTTAATCAAGAGTGATACGGGGTAGGCTAGAGCATCAGCTGCAAGTTGAATGTATTCACCTGGGAGGTTGTCTGCTGCAAATCTGGTGATTTTAAGTTTAGTTAGTAGTTTTATTTTGGAATTAGGAACAGGAGAGAAAGAGAAGCTAGTTGGGAGATTGTTAGTTCTAGTTGATGGTGTGGGTTTATGGGGGGGTGGGGATTTTGTTATCTAGCTAGTGATAGTATGGTTTGTGTGAAGTGATTGTTGAAAGAGGTAGCAATATTTTTGGAGGAGTGAGTTAACTTAGGAGTGGGTGTACTTACTTTACCTGGGTGGAGGATGGAGTTTATTGAGGACCAGAATTGTTTGGGGTTATGTTGGGAGGCAGTAAGGGCAGACTGGTAGTATTGGATTTTGTCCTGTTTTATAAGCTTTTTGATTCTTTTGTGCAGTTCTAGGAATTTTTGCCTAGTAGAGGGGGTTTAGTTTTGCGCCAGTTGTCCCATGCTTTATCCCTGTTTTTCATTTCAGACTTCGTGTTTTTTTGTAGCCATGGGGATTGTTGGGCTCTAGTTCGGGAACGTCTTATGGGGGAGTGGTAATTAAGGATGCTTAGGAATGTTTTATTAAAGTAGTCAACTGAGTCATCTAGTTTGAGGTATTTTAGAGGTTGCCAGTTACAGTCTTTTAGGGATGAGCTGAATGAGAGAGGGTTGAAGTTAGTTTTTTTGCGTATTTGATGATAGATGATGGGTTTTGCTTTATAAAGGTGTTTTCTTAGTAAGAAGGTTGGGGAGTGATCACTGAGGCTGTCAGATAAGCAGCCTGCTATATATGACTGGGGGCTCTTATTGACTAGTATCCAATCAAGGGTAGTGTGTTTGTTGGAGTTATTTATCCTAGTAGGTGACTGGACTAGTTGGGTGAAGCCATGAAGATTTACATGATGGGTTGGGTGGTTGCTAGAGCAGGATTGCCAGTCAGTGCTGAAGTCTCCTAGAATTAAAGTTTCTTTGGTTAGGTGGTGGGTAGTCCAGCTGAGGAGGTTTTCAAGTGGAGGGGTGTTGTGGCCAGGTGGGAAGTCACAACCTATTATGTTTAGGGTTTTATTTTGGTTTATTTTAAGGTTGGCATATATTATTTCTTCCTTACCTATTTGGAGAGCTGCTAACTTTAAGATCTGGATGTCTAGATGCTGCTAAAATATTATAGCTATACCACTCCTTTTTTGTTTAGTCGGTCTACTCTTAGTATATTGTAACCAGCAGGGAGGATTTGCTCATTAGTAATGTGTGGTTTTAACCATGTTTCTGTAAGGATCACTACATCAGGGGAGTAGAAGTCTATGGTGGCATAGAATTCATGCACCTTGTTGCATATACTTCTAATATTTAGGCTTATCAGAAGGAGGTCAGTTGGCTTTCTATTGGCAGTGATTTGGGAGATGTGGTTTGTAGTCTGATTATGAGGGGAGGGGTTGGAGATAGAGGGACCAGGATTAGGATGGATGTCTCCATTGAGTGCTAGGTTGGATATGGATGAGATTATTAGTTTTATCAATTTCTGTATATGCTTGCTTATAAGGGAAGTGTTTTGATTGTGTTCTGTGGGCAATAGGTATGGTGGTAGGGTTATGTTAGGTTGAGGGGTTGTTTTTAGTTTAGGTATTGTGGTCTGTAGTCTATATAGAGGGTGTATTGGGAAGGTTGTTGACCTGATGAGAGAGTATTAGAGTAGAGGTGGGATATGAGTGGTGGTGTGTGTGGTGGTACAGTGGTAGTGGTTGAGTGCAGGAATGGTGGAGCTTTAGTAAGATGTGATGTATGCAAGTAGTGTGCATACAGTGACTATAGGTATGGTGTGCTTGTACATATTAGCTGAGTAGGAGGGATAGTAGTGAGAAGTTGTAGGAGGAAGTATAGGTGTGGTGATTTTATAGGTTGTAGAGTGGGAGGGTTTACTGTTTGTAATAAAGGTAGGACCACTGGGGTGATAAAAGAAAAACATGAATGGTATGTAAATGAGACAGAACTTTATATTCATATATATATTTTTTCAAAATGGTTTAGGTTTACTTTTTACATCTGTTCCCCTCTCCTCACCGTTCACGCAGGATCCATGCCTACCCTTGTATTGCCTCTCCAACTGTCCAATTACATAAGACTTTATTTTGCAGAGTACCTTAGTCAGCAAATCTGAAATGTTTTCCATTCTCTGTCAAAGAACATTCAGTTGCAGCAGCTACTATCTGCAATAGAAGCTGAAATAAACTATCATCCTCCCAATGGTTGCATGATGATTGTATTTTGGATACAAAGTGGTCAAGCACTGTCAAATTTTGTGATGCTTACCAGCTGTGATTTTGATGATGGTATCTCATTTTTTTCTTTGTAATTGTATAACATACTTAAGTATCAGTCTTACCCCTCTACTTTACCTCACAGCTCAACTTCAGCAGTGATATTTTGCTGCTATCAAATGCTTTACAATCAATTACTGACAATTGGCAAGATGAAATTGCTTCAGGTGAAATCCCTCACAGTCAGGCATTTTAGACTCAGAAAAGGGGTAGTCAGTTACCTGTTTTTGGCAGTGAAGCAAGTCCCTTGTTTTTTTTAATTCAACAGTATATTGCTAAACATCAGTACCACTATTGCTAACAATTTGTATGTGTGTGTGTGTGTGTGTTTTGTGTGTGCGTGTTTTGTGTGTGTGTGTGTGTGTGTGTGTGTGTGTGTGTGTGTGTGTGTGTGTGTGTGTGTGTGTGTGTTTATATGTGTGTGCATGTATAAATCTTCATGCCTGCTTTTTTGAAATACTGCATGTTAATTCTTTATTGTTATAAAGGCCAAGGCAAAATTTCACATCTCCATTCAGGATGCCCACCACACACACACACACACACACACGGCACAGCTCTAGTCGTAAAAGTACAGTTCAGGTATTTTAACATGACACTTTTTTCTAATAGTGTTTTACTTATGGAAACCATACTGTTTGGGGACAGAGAATTGTTAATACACAGAATGTAAGAATAATGACTGTAAAAAGCTATGGATGCCCTGTCATTGAGGTCAGTCTTGGAGACGAGCAAGAAGCTGAGTGTTGTGTTTTCCTCACATTGTTCCTCTTCTCTGAATTTGTGCAATATATACTTGGTTTGTGGAAGATTTAACTCATATGAGGAGGTATAAGAGGGCATTTTTGGGGGCATTTTGTGATCTGAAGAACATTAAGGAGTTGACTAGCAACCTCCCAAGATTGTTGATGATTTGTGTTCAAATAACTGAGAGCCAGTTAAACAAGACATGATTATTCACAGGGCATCTATTACTTCTGGGGTTATCACCTTTCATTGTGGCCCAAAATGGAACAAAGCCACACACCCTCACACCTCTTATAATCCTGCTTATCTCCTCCTTCTCTTTCTCTGCCCACTTTACATCCATTTTGTGATGTTACAGGCACATCAGGGGAAGTAGGTACATTCTCTTTTCCTGGTTTCCTTTGCAATCACATCTCTTTAACAATTATTTTTTTGAATAAAAGCACTGTAGAATTGGAGATTTACCAAACTCTCCTGGTCTGTTTGTTTTTTTTTAAACAGCATACCAGAGTTTGTATAGTGTTTTCTGGATTATTGGATAATCAGTTTGATTTCTGGAAAGTATGCAAAGAAAATGAATAAATGGCAACCCTAATTACTTCTCCACTGACATAAACTGCAATGTAACATTAAGTAGGAATATATTTTGTGTGAGATGCCATTGCTAACCTCACAGTTTTTTTTTTTTTTTTTTTTTTTGCCAGATGCATAGTC
>NC_056732.1:465840045-465857545 GCF_019279795.1 Protopterus annectens
CGGCCTGTTGACTGAGGTTAACATACGTTGCTCACCATTTTCGGACCATTTTGAGATCTAATTTCTTTTCTTTACAGAAAGCCATCAGATTCTTTCCCCAGGAGTCCTTCATGATTCCTTTCTTGTACTTGATTCAATAGCTCTTTCTTTTTGCACTCATGTTGTCTGGGGTGGGGTTAATTGAAGACTTACGTGACTGGAGTGGCAACACAAAATGGCATTGATTATGAAGAGAAGAAACTACCACAGCTGCTCGTTATCATGAGCACGTGCTTTACAACTTTGCCTGTACTTTGACTGATCAAAGTACACCTGCGTGGGTTTATGGGCCAAGGATCTCAACCGAGTGTGAATGACGATTATGGTTACAGTAAGAATCGCGGAGGACTCCCAGTGAAAGAGTCTTATGACTTTCTGCAAAGAGAAAAAGTTGGGTGTCCGAATGGTCTGAAAAAGGTGAGCAGAGTACGATAAACTCAGTCAATGGGTGTCAATAATATTATTTTATAATTCAACATGTCTGTCGTGTTGTTGACAATATTAACTGGGGCTTATTTTTGGGGTAGGGCTTATATCATAAACAGCCTGGAGAAACCAAAAAACATTCTAGGCCTTACTCTCTAATTAGGTCTTATTTAGAAAGAAATACGGTATATATATATATATATATATATATATATATATATATATATATATATATATATATATATATATATATATATATATATATATATATATATATATATATATATATATATATATATATATATATGTATATATATATATATATATATATATGTATATATATATATATATATATATATATATATATATATATATATATGTGTGTATGTATATATAAAGGAACACTACAAAATCCTGAGACCAAAATATTGAAAGTTCAAAATACTGAAAACTCAAAATACTGACTCTCATAATACTGAAAACACACAGAATATCAAAACTTTCTATATTCCGGCATAGGTACATAGAGAAACAAATAAAAGACAAACCATATTACTCTTCTCCAAGTATAATCAGGGGGGAAAGCCTCCCTACACCCCCCCATGGTACTTTAATATATCAACTCCAAGATTATGTAGTGAAGTGAAATCTTGGAGTTGATATATTTAAGTAGCAGGGGATGTGGGGGGTGCAGACCCCCACATGGGGGGCACAGGGGGGCTTGCACCCATTTATAGTTCAACGGTAATATGTTTTTGTATGTACTTGTGCTGAAATATAGTAAATGTTGGTATCCTGTGCATTTTCAGTATTATGAGATTCAGTATTTTGAGTTTTCTTTATTTTGAACTTTCAAGATTTTGGTCTTAGGATTTTGGTCTTTCAGAATTTTGTAGCGCTCCCATATATATATATATATATATATATATATATAGAGAGAGAGAGAGAGATAAATATATATATATATATATATATATATATATATATATATATATATATATATATATATATATATATATATATATGTGTGTGTGTGTGTGTGTGTATATATATATATATATATATATATATATATATATATGTACATATATATATGTGTGTGTGTGTGTGTGTGTGTGTGTGCACGCTCGCGCTTGCACGCACACTTGTCTGTGTTTTCTAAAAGGACTTAAAAATTTCCTCTAACTAGAGGAGGTTCATTTGTTTAGGTTTGACTGTAAGGCTTTTGATATCATTGTTTTAAATAAGCCAGAGAACAATGTCAAAATAATGCGATTATACGCATGTCATTAATGGAATGGCAGCTTATCACAGTTATATGCAAGTCATTAATGGAATGGCAGTTTATCGCAATTATACGCATGTCATTAATGGAATGGCAGCTTATCAGGCCTTCATTTTTTTCAGCAAAATATTTTTTTCTAGTGGGTACATTATTGATAAAGACACACTTCAACCTTTCAGGTTGTAGTTCCTACTATGATGGCTGAGACATTTGTCAGCTAGTGCTGTGTAACTGCTTTTGAATATCAGCTGCTGTTTACTGCTGACCAGTATTTATCCGATCTTTCTTGTAAATTGTCATTGCAATAGCAGTCACCATTATTTCTACCATCTGAGGTAGTTGGCTCCCTATTACGCTGTTGCAGACGCAGGTTGTCAAATACGTCTTTGTTGAACTGAAAAGCGAGAAAAGGCAAAATAGTGAAGCGGCTTTTCAATGAATTCTTTCCCTGGGAAAGAATTGGCTTGGCTGCTTTCCTTACTTTGCCATTTTCGGCACTGTAGTGTGATCTTGGAGTTGGTATATTTAAGTAGGGGGTGTGGGAGGTGTGGGGGGTAAAGCCCCCCACATTATGTAATGTTTTACAGGTTTTTTTTTTTTTGTTTAGGAACAGTGATTTTTTTCCCTTTGAAAAAATCGCTGTTCTGAAGTTTCGACGTCGTAAGCTTTCGCTTACATGGGGTCAATTATGTGTCAGTCGCTCTTCTGAGTGTGTGATATCATAATATAGACCCAGATAGTCTTGTATTTTAAACTATATAAATTTATTTCTATTATACTAGATCAGCCAGCTACAGGGCATTCTAATTGCACTTATATACAATGCTTGTGCAAACTTTACAGTAAGTAAATACCATATTTTTCACTATTTCAGAGAGAAGGAGAAACACCTTTATATAAGATGAGACATAATAACTGTTGCCTTAAGTAAAATTAGGAACTCATGTTCAATGGGCAGCATATCTAGTGGTTTCCACTATACAATAGCAAGTATGCCTAAATAAACTTATGCTGAACGTGTTAAAAATATTAGCATATTGTCATGTCCTTGGCCTATGACATCTTGCTGTAGCAGTACCAGTTCACAAAGTGGGGTCAAATTACATGTAAATTATGTTAAACTCATTAGCTTGGCCCGTACTGAATGTAGACATAAAGGGAGAATTATAATAGACCTTTTTCAAAATGGTACAGGGAACCTACATCTGTTAGACATGGAATTGCATTAATTTTTATAGGAAGAGCTTATGCTTTGAATGTTGTGGCATTCTTTGAAGAGACAATGGCTGTATATGATAAAGGCCCAACAGTGATTGACTATTATCTTAACATTGATAAGCCATCTGACTCTATTCTACATAAGAAAATAATTGAGAAATCAAAAGCATAAAACAACAGTCTGTATGTAATTCATAGACTCATAGGTTCATAGGTGTGTACTAGGCTAATGGCCCTGGAGCCTTTACAAGCCTAGCCCATAGAAGTGCCCTGGCATTGTGCTGCCCAACATTAGTTCTCAGTGCCTCTGTCAAGTAGAGCCACTGGAGTGATCCCCGGGGTGAACGTTCTATTTCCCATCCACTCATCAAGATTTCGCTTGAAGCGGGACAGTGAGGTCCACTGCTTAATATGTATGGGAAGTCTATTCCAGAGTATGGGCAGTCTCTGAGTGAGGAACCTGTCCCTCCAGCATGTTCTGTTGATTTTGGTAATGAGGTTGATGTCTCTGGAGTATGTGGTGCGGTGGGACTGGGATTTGCTTAGATGGAGCATTTCTAACAGAGCTGGGTCAGACATGGCTTTGTAAGTCAAGCAGAGATCACCTTTTAGTAGGCGATATGAGACAGAGAATAGCTGGAGTCTTTTTAGTCTGTCAGTGTAGGACATGTGTTTAATGCCTAGGATCCTCTTTGTAAGATACTTCTGTGGCCTCTCCAGCTGTTGCAGGTGTCTAGTGAGGTACATGCCAAATGGGGCATTATACTCAATGATTGGTCTAATGAGGGAAAAGTAGAGAGAGATGATGACCTCTTTCTTCCTGGATGCAAAACCCTTGGTAATGAGATGTGCCACATAGAAGGACTTTCTGACCACAGTGGCAATGTGGTGGTCTAAGGAGAGGTTGTTGTCAACCTGCATCCCAGATCTCTTATGACGTCTTCAGTGTTCAGTGGGCTCTCATCAATGTGGTAATTAGTGGGAACTGAGTTTTTACCAAAGGGGATGATGACGCATTTTTGGTGTTAAGCTTAAGGCCATGGTTTCAACACCAGTCATTGGTCTAAGTGAGGCCTTTCTGTAAGATGTCTGCATCACTTGGGGAGTTAATAATGGCTCCCAGCTTGCAGTCATCTGCAAACGTGGTCAGCTAGAGTCCCTTTGTGTTGGCCTGGACTTCTGAGAAGTAGATGTCAAACAGGAGAGGACCCAGGAATGATCCCTGTGGAACTCCACTCATGACTGGATGGCAGTCTCACTTGGAGTCCACTACTTTCACATTGTGTGTTCTATCTGTGAGCCAATTTGCAACACACCTAGTGATATAGGGGTTGATGCCTAGCTTGGTGAGTTTATCAATAACTCCCAAGTGAGGAATGGTATCAAAGGCGTTGGCCAGATTGAGGTAGGCTGTATGCACTGCCTTACCTTCATCCACAGCCCTGGTGACTGACTCAAAGAAGTCAACCAGGTTGAGCAGGCATGGTCTCCCTTTCACAAAGCCAAATTGCGTGGGGTCTAAAGTTTGGAGATTTCCTATATCTTTGTCAATCAGGTCCATGATGATGCACTCCACAGATTTACATATCAGACCCATCAGGCTAATGGGGCAATAATTCCCAGGGTCTGTCGTTGCTCCCCCTTTATGGAGCGGGATGACTGTAGCAGTGCACCATACAGTAGGGACAGAGCCTGAGGTGAGGCTGTGACTGAACAGGGCACACAGATATGGTGCCATTTCGCTTTGTATTTCATGTAGAACACAGCCAGGAATATTATCAGGTCCCATGGAAGCTGTATCCTTGGCCTTGGACAATGCAGCTTTAACCTGTGATGCGGTAATGCTGGGTGCCTGGCATTCTTCCGGTATTGTGATTGGTCCTTTAAGGGGGAGACAGGGTTAAAGTTGGCACTGAATCTGTCAGTCAGTATGTTGGTAATATCTACTGGCTCATTATAGGAGGTACCATTGCGCAGTCACTCAAAGTAAATCTGTGTATTGCTGCAAAAGTTCTTCATATAACTATAGAAGGTTTTGTGATTGTGTCTGCCGCAATTCTGCCTTCATAGCTGGCTTTGGAGGATTTGATGAGAGATCTCAACTTTTTGTTGAGGCTAATAAGGGAGTTTTGCCATTCTTGGGACTTCACCTTTTTCTGCAACAGTTTATTCCTTCTGTTGTAGAGTTTATTAATGGCAGGGGACCATCAGATTGGCTTCCTTTTTTTTGGAGGAGAGTGGCTTGGTTCTGTTGGGTATGACTAGCTCCATGCATTTATGTACATGTTCATACAATGCATTGGTGTATGATTTGGCAGTCATGCAGCTTTTTTCCATTGGCATGGGTGCCGTGAAGTTAGCCACCTCTGTTTTTAAGAACCCAAAGTCAGATCTGGAGAAGTTTTGCAAGGTGGTTACTTTTGCAGAGGAGTGTGGGTGAGATATGGGTTTCCATGATGATTAGTTTATGGTCGGATCTGACCAGGGAGGGACTGACTATTGATGTACAGCAACGGTTGCCCATGTTACTAATAACCAGGTTAAGGATGTTGCTTCCTCTAGTGGGGGTCAGAATGAGCTGGTCCAGGGCATTAGAAATGATGAATTCCAAGAAGTGTTGGGCCAGTGCATTGGTGCTTGAGTAGTATTTCCAGTTGATTGAGGTGTAGTTGAAGTCTCCTAGTATGAGAGTGTTGGGTTGGACCTTGATAGATTCCAAGGTGCTTAGGAATGTGGAACGAGAGTCTAGGGACATGGTTGGGGACCTATAGCAGGCTATGACCTGTATCGCCATCTTAGCCAATGTTAATTGTACCTGAAGTATCTCAGATGTGTTATGCTGGACTACTAGTCTTGAGGTGTGCATATCCTTTATGAATATGGAGACACCACCACCTTTGGAGCTTCATTCCATGTTTCGGGACCAAAAGGTGTGGAATGAGTTATAGCCTGGTAGTACAGTGATGCTTTCTGCTGCTTTAAACCAAGTCTCCGTTACAGCATAAATGTTAATGTTCTCCATTTTGAGGACTGCTTTGAGTGAGTGCATCTTAATCTTTAGACTTCTAGCATTGAGCAGCATGACCCTCAGATTGCATTCATTTATAGCCATTATGGTGGTAATTTGGTCTTTAGAACACCACCTAAAAAGGCACTATGGGGAGTCAAGAGCCTTAGTCAGTACCTGGAAACCAAGGGAGGACAGATGCAGGCCATCTCTGGCAAAGCATTGAGTTCTGTAAATCATGTCTTCCCAAATTGACAGATACTGGATCCCCTTTAAAATGACACTAGAAACTTAGCCAATTGTTGACGTCAATCATTTTTTTGTTTGTACTGCAGCTTCATTCTGCTTGGGCCACATAATCCGAATGCTCCACTGTGTCTTTTTTCATGTAATCCAGGGAGGTGCATCTCAGGTCATTCACACCCACATGGACAATGACAGAATCATACTTGCACTTGTTGTGGAGTGACCTGAGTGTGAGTGTTATGTGTCAAATTCTGGCACCTGATAGACAGCTGACTGTTACCTTCTCCTTATTCAACCTAGTGAGTGGGACATCTGTGTACCTCACTACTGAACCACCTATGATTAGTGTATTGAGGAAGGTGTTTTCCCTTAGTGGCTTAGGCTTAGGTTGAGAAGCACACAGTGTAGGTGAGCTATGTGTCGTGTGGTTTGTGCTGTGTTGTGGTCGAGTGCATTTCTGTCTTAGAGGTCTCTGCTGCTTGGATACATTTCTGTTGAGAGCCTCCCTAAAGGTGGGTGTGTGGTTTGTGTTTTTATGTGAGAGCTGTGATGGTGGGTGTTCTGGAGGGATTTGTGTTCCATGTGGTGTGGTACAGGCGTTGACCTTCTCCTCTTGACCAGCTAGTCTGGTCTTGACTGGAGAGTGCATAGCTTCCAGTTTGGTGATATAAGTGCATCTCTCACAGGTCTGAGTGTTGGGAGGTAAGAGGAGAGTGTTGTCTGTGTACATGAGGCAGTTGCTACACTGCCTCAGAAAGACCAAGTGCACCAGGTTAATAGGAGAAAGCACAGGGAACTGCCCTTTAATCATGCCAGGGGGTGGTTGTAACTACTAAGTACTGGAGCTATTTCAGTGAAAAATGACTAGTGCTAATGGCACTTAGGTGTGCTACAATAATTGCTACAAAACCCTGTTGAAGTGTAAAGCGATTAATCTATTTGAAGTGCAAGAGAGAGAGAGGAAGAACTAGCAAGATCTAAGGGAAAATCTGAAGAGCAGACTTTCTGGCACCAGTAATAGTTTAACACAGCTTGGCGCCACTGCTCAGAGCTTACACAAGTGCAAACCCACGAAAGTGTGGGCTTTTAAACCAGAAAGTTGAAAGGGATGGAAAAACTACCCAAACGGCCAATAAACTAGAATTTCTGGGCCTGAAACCACTCTTCTTGTGGAAGATAGGCTACCTAATGCTTACCACTCCCACTGATAAGCTAGAAGGCTTCCCTCTAACACAGAAAGACTTGGGGGGGGGGGTGCTCAGAATCTTACAAACAGTCTTGGATACAGCAAATCTGTATCAGGATTAGACAAGTTACAGGAAAGGCAGGAAACAAGTTTAGAACTTTTTTTTGATAAAACATTGACTAAATACCCAGACATAAAATATCAGGGTGTGTTTTATCTGCCACTGCCAATGGGGATTACCACTTCTATTGCATACTAGGGACACTTCTTTTTGGACTGTTGTCAAATATACAGACCTGAAACATGCAGTAAATAAACTTTGTTGTTTTTTCATTTGGACAGAGATGAATTATTTTGATTCCCATCCACCGCTGTGATGGAATACTATTGGAATGTCCCTCCATCATGTGTCTTTCATCATAGATCAGAAGACATTTTGCGTAGATTCAACATGATGGAGAAGAGAAGAAAAATTATCCGAACTATCATACTATGACCAGATTTTTTTTTTTTTTTTCAAATTCTACATCCCTCTGGTGGACTGAGCTGAGGTCAAGAAGGATATACTCCCACCTGCCTGGTGATTTTTTTCTTCTTACTGTCTTCCTCTTAGAGGACACAGGACTGAGTCATGCACAGCTCCAGTTTCACCGCCGGCTTTGGTTGTGTGCCCTACCTTAATCCACACACTTAGTATGCAAATTAAAAGCACCTTTATTAGTTTACTTGAAACCAACAAACACCTCAGTCTACTGCCTTCAATGGTTATAAAGTCCAACCTAACACTGTCACATTTAAATGCAAATCCAAGTAAGACATTACTAGTCAAAGTTAACTTTACTGTTAGACATCTGTGTGAATACATTTTAATATTACTGTTAAATATTTTACATAATAAATTACAATATGCACATGTAAATATAACTAATAAACTGCATTAAAATAATTTTAATAATTTTACAATAAATACTTCATATTCAGTTATTGGTTCCAACTCTTGGTTCAAGCCAAAGGATTTCATGAGCATAAATAATGCATGCATGCTTCCTTTTTCAGTAACATCTTTCAAACATTGAAGAATAAATCCTTATTGCTTATGTACTACATAATAACAAATCTCATATCCTTATGTTTCTAGTTACACAATTCTTTAAGGTGCATAGCTAAAGGAATGGGCACATTGTCATTATTTATATCTCTAATATGCCCCAGTACACAAACCCTCATTTGCCAAGTTGTTTTCCCTAAGTTTTCCTTAAAGTGCATATGACACAGCTATGTATGTTGTAATTCTTATAGGTTCATAGGTTCACAGGTTCATACTAGGCTATCTGCCCTAGGGCATTTATAAGCCTAGCCAGAGCGTGTTTGGCTTTCACCACCCATTTTAAAATAATTTTGCTATGCCCTTTTTCGAGGTTAGTATACTGTGCCTCTGTCTAACAGTGACACAGAAGTGATACCCGGGGTAAACCTACGATCTCCCATCCACTCATCAAGATTTCTCTTGAAGAGAGTCAATGAGGGACTCTGCCAAACCTGGACTGGGATTTTATTCCAGAGTGAAGGGAGCCTCTGGGTTATGAATCTGTCCCTCCAGCATGTCCTATTTATTTCAGTGCTGAGGTTCAAGTCTCTCGAGTATGTAGCTCGATGGGATTTGGATTTTCTGAGGTGCAGCATGTCCATTAATTCCAGGTTGGACATGGCTTTATACGTTAGGCACAGATCGCCTCTGAGCAGGCGGTATGCCACTGAGTAGAGCTGGAGTTTCTTTAACCGGGCAGCATATGGCATCTGTATGAGTCCTTTGATCCTCTTGGTGAGGTACTTTTGGGGTCTTTCCAGTTGCTGCAGGTGTCTGGTAAGGTACATCCCAAAAGGGGCATTGTACTCAATTATGGGACTGATGAGGGATGAGTAAAGAGGCATGATGACCTCCCCTGATCTAGATGTGAATCCCTTCATGATTAGGTGGGCTATATAAAATGTTTTTCTAACCACTTTGGCCACGTGGTTGTCAAATGAGAGATTGCAATCAACTTGGGTCCCCAGGTCCCTAATTACTTCTTCTGTACTTAATGGATTACCACCTATGTGGTAATTTGTGGGCACTTTGTTTTTGCCAAAGGGGATGACTATACACTTTTTGGCATTTAGCTTGAGGCCATGGCTCTAGCACCAGTTGTCTGTTTCTATGAGGCCCTTTTGGAGGATGCTTGTGTCCGCTGGAGAGTCGATTATGGTGCCCAGTTTGCAGTCATCTGTGAACTTGGTCAGCCACAGTCCTTCCGTGTTGGCCTGTACCTCTGAGAAATATATACCGAACAAGAGAGGTCCCAGGACTGAGCCTTGTGGGATGCCACTTGTAACTGGTTTGGAGTCTGACATGGCTCCAGCAATTCTAACCATGTGGGTTCTGTCCTTGAGCCAGTTTGCAACCCATCTAGTGATATAGGGGTTTATATTTAAGCTGGTGAGCTTATCTATAATGCCCGAGTGGGGTATTGTATCGAAGTTTTTTGTGAGGTCCAGGTAGGCTGTGTGGACCACCTTCCCCTTGTCAATGGCCTTGGTGACTGTTTCAAAGAACTTGACCAGGTTTAAGAGGCAGGATCTGCCCTTAACCAAGCCGAACTGGGTAGGATTCAGTGTCTGTAGGTCCCCAATATCTTTATTTATGAGGTCCATGATGATCCTTTCCATAGCTTTGCAGACCAAGCTAGTCAGGCTTATGGGGCGATAGTTTCCAGGATCCATTGAGGCACCACCTTTGTGGACAGGGACCACTGTTGCTGTACGCCACTCTTTGGGTACATATCCTGTAGTAAGGCTGAGATTGAACAGTAGTTTTATGTTTGGGTTTAGCTCTTCTTGGAGTTCATGTAGGACGCAGCCCGGGACACTGTCTGGTCCCATTGATGCTGTGTTTTTTGCTTTGGAGAGGGCGGCTCTTACCTGAGCATCTGAGATGTCAAGGGGGCAGCACTCTGCTGGGATAGATATTTGCCCTTTTGGTGGGAGGGGGGGAGTTTGCGCTGAACCTGTCAGCTAGGATGTTGGCAATGTCTGTGGGTTTGGTATATTTTTTGTCATTTTAGACTAATTCTGAGCATATCTGGGAATTCCCACCCAGGTTCCTAACATAACTAAAGAAAGCCTTGTGATTACCCTTAGTGTCCTGTGCAATTTTTCTCTCGAAGCTGGCCTTAGACGATTTTATGAGTGCCCGTAGTTTTTTGCTAATACTGATCAGAGATGCCTTTCCTTTTTGGGATTTTGCTCTATCGTGTAGTAGCTTCCTCCTTCTATTGTATAGTTTGTTTATGGCTGGAGTCCACCAGACAGGACGTCTGCCTTTGGAGGATTGGATCTTGGTTTTATCTGGGATTGCATGATCCATGCATTCCTGAAGGTGTTCATGGAATGCATTTATAAAGGATTCTGTGGTCTGGGCCATATTTTCCACAGGCCCGGAGGCTTTGAAGGATTCCACCTCGGTTTTGAGGAGTGTGAAATTTGCTTTAGAGAAGTTTTTCACTGTGGTTTTCTGGGCAGGGGGTGGGGTCGGGATATGAATATCCAGTGAGATTAGTTTATGGTCTGATCTTACCAGTGAGGGATACACTTCTGGTATGGAGCATAGAGTCCCCATGTTGGTGATGATCAGGTCCAGTATGTTTTCCCCTCTTGTGGGAGTGGTAACAAGTTGTTCCATAGCACTTGAGTTTATAAATTCTAGTAACCTTTGGGCTAGGGTGTTGGAGCTAGAGTAATGCTCCCAGTCTATGTTTGGGTAGTTGAAGTCGCTCAATATAATGGTGTTTGGAGAGACCTTCATATTTCCCAGTGTTCTCAGGAAGGCCGAGTGGGATTCCTGGGTTTGGCAGGGTGGTCTGTAGCAGGCTATAAACTGGAAGGCAGTTTTACCCACTATTAGTTGCACATGAATAGTCTCTGATGCTTCGTCCTGTGCCACAAACCTGGAGGTGTGGGTATCTTTGACGAATATTGATACTCCCCCTCCTTTTGTGGTTTGGTCCAAGTTTTGGGGCGGATAACTTTGTGTCTCTAATATGTTCCAATACTCAAACTCTCATTTGTCTATTTATTTACATGATGCAACTCCTATTGATGAAGTTGCAAATGCCCTCCAGTGTTACACTCACCTGGAGGACTAAGGAAAAAACAAAACAAAAACTAACTTTACTTAATTGTGAATTACTTCCTAGTGCCTTGAGCAACCAGAAGATTATAAAGAAGTTAATTTCATTTTCTACTTCAATTCTCTATTGTATCATTTGCATCCAGTTTAGACCATTAACTATGAAATATCAGTCACTGTACTTCAGAATTTGAATGTAATACTATTTAAATGGATTATTTGCTAGTGCTCCCAATTTCCAAGACTATAGCTAAATGTGGCATTATTGGGGGTAAGATGCAAACTTTGTGAAAATATTGTATAAACAGCTGTGAAATCTTCCTTTCTTTATTTTGCTTTATGTCCAATTTTATCTCCTACGAAACTAGTTTTAATTAGTGTAAAATGTAACATACATATTTGTCATGAGTGTGATCCTGATTGATTCAAAAAAAGAGAAAGAACAAACACAGTGCCCAAAGACTACAATGAAGCTGCAGCAACCACTAACATCAACAATCAGCACTGCCCAGGACCAGGAAAAAAGCGGAAGCGTGTACATTAAGACTGAAGTTTAATAAGCTCTAAGCAGAATCCAAATCCAAAACAAATACATCACAAACCATTAAACTCTTTAACTTCTTCACTGCATTTGTTGTCCTACCAACTGGGAATTCATCAGATGAACTGTAAGTACCCGTGACAAACAAATAAGAAGGATAAATTATCCAACAAGATTCTTAAGTTAATTACTTAATTAGAATTATTATTTCCCACAAATGGACCAGTAAAGTAAAATACTTTGAGAAAAAAAACACTTTTAACCCACCACTGCTCCCACAGTTGTGTTGCTTTTTCATCTGTTTCTGTAGTGTTTTTATAAGGAATTTGAATATTTTTAACATATTTTAAAGCTGGAAGGATACAGAGTTGATTACCATGAAAATGGGTATTGTTTCAACTTATATTTATTTATTATGTTGATGAGATTTCTAACAGGGAATAATTATTCTGTAATTATTTAAAAAAGTATGCATAATTTATTAATTAACTTATGAATCTGGGTGGATAATTGATCTATTTTATTTGGTTATAGTGGGTATTTATTTGGGGATATTCTGCTTATGGTTCATCTGATGAAGTCCCGATAGGTAGGATGAAAAACGCTATGAGCAAGTTAAAATATTTAATGGTTTGTGCTGTATTTGTTTTGGATTCTGCTTGGGGCTCAATAAACTTCATTTTTAATCTGCATGCCTCCTCTTTGTCCCTGGTCCTGAGCAGTGCCGATTGTTGATCCCGATTGATGTCACTGCACTTCATTTGTCTCTTCAACACTGTTACTTTGTAACTAGTCCCCTAGTCCTAGGTCATGGTTGAAAAGGGTCCTCAGACAAGTCCACCTACCTAGTAAAGAAAGACTCAGTCATTTAAACAATCAATCAGTCAGTGTAGTAATAAAACTACAGCTTTCAAATAAGCTTGAAAATATATGCCTTTGAACTCATTGACATCAATAATGTGACTAGGTAACTTGTCCCTATATTTACAATTAGAGTGGCCCTTGCACTGAATAAACTCTCTTTGGCATCCATCCTTCTCAGAAATGTTCCTGAACTAACTACCCTATCCTGAACTTGTGGGGAGTTCTTGTGGCATTTTTAAACCTGAATTTACCACCTTAAACAATATGTCGCCACTATTAACGATGTGCCATTTGTTTCCAAAATCTTGCTCACCTCATTTGTAAATGGGGCTTATTGGGTTATAAAAATATATATTGTCTTTCTGCTGCTAATTCCACTGTCTTTTTCAGCCAAACCTCCTCTGAAATCTTCTTCTTATACTACTTGTCACTTTATCCCAGAAAGTATAAAACATGCTCTCATAATACCACATATCACTAAAAAAGGTGTTAATAACAATTCCTACTTGCTAAAATAATGACATATTCTAAACATATATTCCTAGCCAGTTAAAACTTCCCTTGCATCTGAGAAATTGTTATTGGAGGATATATTCCTGTATAGAGTGAGCTGAGTTTTACTAGTTTGAACACATACTAGCATGTCTGTATACTCAATCCTGATGGTCTGATTTTTACATGTAAAACTGATACTAACTCTGTTGACATATATCCTCTGAAGAAAAGCTTTAAATTCTTCAATAAAAGAGATCAATAAAGGACAGGGGTAAAAGATGGACAAACCAAAAAGCAAATGCATTAAATCACCTTCGATAACCACATCACCACAGCAGTCAGAAAATCCTTCTATGTGGCACATCTCATCACTAAGGGCTTTTGATCCAGAAAAAAAAGGAGGTCATTGTCTCACTGTACTCATCCCTCATTAGATCCATTATAGAATACAATGCCCTATTTCGTATGTACCTCTCAAGACAGCTGCAACAACTGGAAAGGCCACAGAAATACCTCACTAAAAGAATCACAGACCTAAAGCAGATGCCCTATGCTGACCATCTAAAAAAAACTCCAGCTATACTCTGTCGCATATCGTCTACTCAGAGGCAATATCTGCTTAACATACAAGGCCATGTCAAACCCAGAGCTGTTGGACATGCTATACTTAAAGAAATCCCAATCCCTCAGAGTCACACACTCCAGGGATCTAAACCTTGTCATCACAATGAACAAAAAATGCTGGAGGGATAGGTTCCTGACCAAGAGACTCCCCAGACTCTGAGATAGACTGCCCATACATGTCAAGCAGAGCGCCTCTTTGGCCCTCTTCAAAAGGAACCTTGATGATTGGATGGGAGATAGGAAATTCACCCCGGGAATCACGTCAGTCGCCCTGCTAGACAGGGGTCCAGGGAAATAAATATTGTGGGAAGAAATAGCCAGGGAATTGTTATGGCTAGGCTTGTATAGGCCCTAGGGCCAATAGCCTAGTACCACCCTATAAACCTATGAACCTAAATATACAGAAATATCTAATGCATTTAGAACTTTTGTTCCATAAATAATCACAGGACCTTAAGAGTGGAACAATGCTAAAAAGCCTTGATTATATTGCTCTAAAATATAATTTGACTCAGGTTTTGCCATGGATACTTAACATATCTGCTTGGATTGCAACCTTTTGATTTTTTGTGATGGATCCAAGAAAATAGTCATTTTTATTTTAATAAATGACTAATATTTTTCTGACTTTTAGCAACAAATATTTCCCTATGACTTTTACCAAAATCTGAGTTATCGAATAAAATTTTTCAGTTGTCACCTAATATATTTCTTATTGCTATATCATCTACCAAAATAGAAGAACACAAAGCTAAAATAATAAGTAAATGGGTGCTCTAAAAACCTCTAAAAATGAACAAATTAAAGAGTATATTAGTTTCATAACTGAAACGTTCATTGTTAAAAATAAATCGGGATGGTCTAATACATTGTCTCCATCTTTATTGTATTTCATATAGATAGTGTGGCTACATTCAAAGTGTAAGTAGATATTTATGAAAAATGGACATTCAGCATAAGGTACCCTCAGAAGAGATGCTGGTCAAATTAATCTGCATTATGTTCAAAAAATTCAATTGCGTTCTAAGATTGCTAAATGTAAGACTCACATCATTGTACTTGCATTTAAATATTTAAAAAAGCATATAAATCATTGTCACTATTATTCTAGCTGAAAAAAAACTATCGTCAATAAACCTTATGTGAACACTAACATATTTAAATAAAATATATGTAAATAAAAATGCATGTTCCCAGCAAGATATAACTTAATTTGCATAAACAGGCACTGCCATAGCACCCATCACTACTTCTTTGATTTGGCTGAAATATTTTTTTAACAAACACACACAGAGAAATAAATAATAATAATTCAAGTAAAAGACATTAGATGTTAATCTTAATTCACTCAAATAAGATATGACAAACTTGGTATATGTTTTATAAGGAACATCCCTGGCAGATAAAAGCTTTTCACACCCCTTAAAAGAATCATTTATCACCCCATGCAAAAGTCCAGGAATCCTTTTTATATGATGCAAAATGCTGTGACAGCAGATTAAAGCTACTGTTTAAATACAAAGATGTGTACTTTGTTTTAGACCTGACTCCTACCACATTGTAGCTAAATGGAAGTGAGATTAGGTCTTTTTGCATTTTATCCACTCTAGATAGTGGCTTTACCCTCAGTACTGAGCCTGTTAAGTAACTATATATGTCTAATAGTATATGCTTTTGTAACATTAAATTCATCAGAATATCATCTGTTCTTCCTTTAACATTCAAGTATGGTAAAACAAGATGCCTATGCACTTCTTCCAATAACTTATTAAACTGTGTAACATATTTGTCATAATCAATAGACATTATAATTTCCTTTGTTGACCTTCTTGTATCAAAGATCTGTACTATGAGTTAAGTCTCTCTCTCTCTGTCTCTCTCTCAAGGCATTCCTTTCTGGGAAAATTAATTCAGAAAATGCCTTTGAACTTTTATTATTCCATAAAGATCAAAATTCTGATTCACAGAGATCTTTAAATGCAGACATGGTGTTATTTAAAGCTGGATTCACAACACTTTATTTATGTAAACTATTATCAGCGTATCAGTGGATATATTGTAAATTTAACTTTTTGCAGATTAATGCAATTGTAGTAAATTATCATCAATGTCTGTTGCACTGAATGAGATGAAACATCAGTCCTTTTGACACTACCTGATATTCAATCACTGAAAGAAGATGAGTGTTCACACTGAATATTGGAAACTTATAATCTGAGGCTACCTCCCTTGTCTCTTCCTCTCTCCTTGTCATTGGCAGATGACCAAATAATCCTGACCACATATATTATGATCTCCTACTGAATTTAAATCACTGTTTTGTGGAATTGAGGTGTTCTATATCATTGCAATCCTTTGGGATCTCCTCAAAGAATGAAATGATTCATCCTCTGGTTTAAAAAACTTTGTATGTTTCTTTGGCAAGAATCATCAGAGCAGACACTTGATTGGATACAGAAGCTATTGGCTAATGTTTCTTAGGCAATATATAAATATTGCCGTTAAAATTCATTGCTTTATTGCTGTTATTGTCATAAAAATATGCCATTAAACTGTAAGAAGAAATGCTACAAATCCAAATTACAAATTTTTAGATTAAACTAGATTCTGTAGTTTCTCTTGACAAAAACATGAAGTCTTGTCCTTGCTTCATAAGTAGATGATGATAAAGCTAATTTTACCTCTTCCTTGTCTCATAATGAAATACATAATTAGTTAAACAACAGCAAGTTGTTTACATGCTACGAAGCTGTCCCCTGGTCTTACATATTATGTGAGACATGTAAACACAGAAATTGTCAAGGGTTTTTAAATTCAGCTCTTATGAATTGTATTGTGATAGCTCATTTTGTGAGTCAAAAATCATATTATTTAAATTTACCTAGATATGACTGCAATGTAAATAAACAGCAAGATAATTAAAACTATTTAACAATCTCCCATTAAATATCTTGAGTGTTGATGTGATACTGTGATTTTATTTTTCACTGTCAGCATTCCCTAAACTTTGTACTTTGAAATGTAAGGGCATCACTTTGTGACTGTAAATATTCTGTGCTTATGTTTTTTAAGGTTTCATTTCAAAATAATTATGGTCAGATTAGCTATACTGTATAGAACACAGCTCCAATTATTTTATCACTTATGTAGTCACTGATTGCCTCCATCTGACTTTACCCCTGAGTATAAAAGAGCATGCCATTCCTTCAAAGACACATGGTGAACCAATCTGCAGCAAGTACCTTATGATATAAAAACAGAGATGAATAAACAGACATTTCATACAAAAGCTACATAATGACAGTCACAGATATTAATTGCTACCACTTCTGGTACCAGCTCAGTGTCTCTAGAAGACATATGATAGCAAGTAATTCCTGCAGTTTTAAAGCAAGCAGACTTTT